>NW_011221730.1:0-462 GCF_000146605.3 Meleagris gallopavo | reverse complement strand
ACAGAGTAGGTAGAACAGGAAGAACAAAGTAGAATTATAGAAGTATTTTTAAGTCTGACATTTTCCTGAAGGGTAGATGATTGATAGAAGTCCTGTACTTTTTTTTTTTTTTTTTTTCCAGTAAAGTTGGTTTTTGTGTATTTGTGGGCTTAAAAAAACAAATCTATTGTGTGATGAGCACTGCAAAAGTCAGTATTGGCTGGTCAAACCTTTTTGAAGAATGTCATCACAGGACACAAAAATATATGATGGCAGTGTCCAATTTAATAAAGTAAATACAAATTATCATACCTTTATCATGTTTTTATTAAAATATATTGTAGCACAAAAAGTAGGAATTACATGAGTAATTTTCTGAAATGTTGATAGAAAACCTTCAAAAGAATTTTTGACTCAAAGAATTTACATAAGTAAGAAATCAGATGTGAGTTGAGAGGTCTAGAAATTGAAGTGTGCAGTGGC
>NW_011221729.1:0-440 GCF_000146605.3 Meleagris gallopavo | reverse complement strand
TTTTAAGTAGTTGGACAACTGTTTGATTGCTCCTTTCTATAGGAAATAATCTCTTCATTGGATGGCTATAAATGGCATCATTTTTTCCTTTGGGTTCCCATTGCTCCCTCTGTATATATTTCACATCTGGACCGTAAGTGAAGCTTGCTCATTCCTCTGAAACATCTGTTATGTCGTGCTTTCAGAGAAGGCCTACTTAGCTGCTACTTCTGGTATGTACTGCAGAATGGTATTAGGTCGCTGTCTAGCAGCCCTCATTGCAGCTACAATAGCACAAGAAAATAGTTAATACTTCCTGGGGGAAAAAAAATAAAAAAATGTTGCTTTATTTCAAAACTGGAATGCTTCTATAAAAAATAAAAAATAAAAAAAGAAGACAAGTCAATGCAAAAGCATAAAGAACTTCTGCTATGTAAAAATGACGAGATGTCTCCAGTTAG
>NW_011221728.1:0-412 GCF_000146605.3 Meleagris gallopavo | reverse complement strand
AAAATATAACATTACAGTAGTTACTTAAATCTTAAGACATTATTACTAGAAAGAACAAAATTGGGATGATTTTCAACATTAATAATATGAGTAAGGTGTTTCGAAAAAATATGTAGATTTTTAGTGATTAAGATTTTAATGAAAACAGATTTTTTCACAGAGGAAAATCCTAACTTTCTGACCAAAAATTAAAAAAATAATAATAAAAAAAAATAAAAAATAAAAAAAATCCAAACAGCTCCAATGAGAACAACTTCAGTCTTGACTCCATAATCAATAGAGTACATGTTGTTTTACACACAAGGTAACATGCATTAATTAGCTGATGTAATATTATGACTAACAGATGGGATGCATTAAACAGTGCCAAAAACACTTCAGCAGCTCTTATTTAATACATTCACCTTTAGGA
>NW_011221727.1:0-455 GCF_000146605.3 Meleagris gallopavo | reverse complement strand
AGGAAGAATTCAAAACGTCATGGTAGATATCCCAAACACTCAGCATTGAAGCACATCTTTAGTTATGAAATCAGTGTTCTACTGCTGTTCCTAATTAACAGGTGACCTAGGATAAGCTTTTAATTTTTTTTTTTTTAAGGAACGATCTAAATGAGCTCAGATTTACAGCAGCTTAATTTTTAGTACAACTTTATTTTAACATGTCAAAAATGATTACTTTTCTTCTGAGCTATTAACAGCTACATCACTCATGGGAGCAAATCTTTTGGAGCTAAAAACATGGAATGCTAGTTTTTATTCTCGCACCTACAATGACATCTGATATAAAATGTTTCTCCTTGTCCTGCAATTGGCTGAGAGTTAAATTGCTTGAGCAGTCAGAAATTCAAGTATGTGATGAACGTTTATGAACTTATAATGCAGCTAATGAAAGGGCTTTTCTTGTTTTATGGTAT
>NW_011221726.1:0-491 GCF_000146605.3 Meleagris gallopavo | reverse complement strand
ACATTCTCCATTTCTTTTGCATTAAATCATATGACAAACAATTTTTGAAAAAAGGGTAAATTAAAGAAGGGGTACCTTTAAAGGAATAATAATAAAAAAATAAAAAATGAGAACAAACATAGAAAGATCAAGTCATACCTCATTTTGATCATCTCTAACATAAGAAATATATAGAGCCAAGAAAAAGAAGTAGTCTGAAAGTCACTGAAGGTTCACAAGTGCAACACAACTTTTGAGATTTTGCTTACATTAAGATCACGTGGATTTCTTTAAACCATGGTATGAAACTTAATTGCCAGAAGTTTCATTTCTCATCAAAGGACCTATTCGTATGACAAATCAACCAGCTTCCTTGATTGATGCAATCTGCAGCTCAAAGCCAGGGAGAATTAGAGCAAGTGGAATAATTCCCTCTGGACTAGGAGATCATGTTCTCGACTACTTCATCAAGAAACTTGAAATACCCCAAGGCTTTCCAGCTTATAAACCAT
>NW_011221725.1:0-501 GCF_000146605.3 Meleagris gallopavo | reverse complement strand
TATGCTATACAGAGCCAAAGCCATTCTCAGTGAGGGGCCAAAGATATTGAGTGGGAACAGAATTAGGACAGCTGACTTAAACTGGCCAAAGGGATATTCCATATCATATGACATAATGTAGAAGGAATTTTTGAAGGAGTGGATGTTCATTTTTCTCTCTTCTGTTACTCAGGGGGTGAGCTGAGCATCGATCTCCGATGAGTAGTGAGCAATTGTTTGTGACTCACTTGTTTTATACATACATGTATATTCGTATATATAGTCAAAACTATAATCCTTTTCCTTTTCTCTGTCTTAGTAAATAGATTTATCTCCACCCTCAAGTTCTTTTTTTTTTCCCTCACTGGGAAAGGGCGGAGCAAGCAAATGACTGTGTGGTGCTCACCCACCTGCCTGGTTAAACTGCAACCGCACTGCTTGAATAGACCATAGTACACTTTTTGTTTACTTGATATACAGCAATAGTAGAGCATTAGAGTCTGTTGTCCAATGGTGTTGATA
>NW_011221724.1:0-526 GCF_000146605.3 Meleagris gallopavo | reverse complement strand
AACCTGAATGATAATAATAATTATTCAAGTTTTTCAAATTCTTGCATGCATACTTTCACAAATTAAACTACAGAAAATAGTATACCACCTTCCTTTCAATGGGTGAAGCCCACTGTAAAGCAGCAGAAAACACTACTTGCATGCACACTTAAACTGCATATATAGTACCTGAGATATAAAAGTTGGAATTTATAAACTAGAAATAATAGCTGCTGTTAAAACGCATTATCACTGAATCATGATTTACATTATTTGCTCTCAAGTACACCTAATGAACCATTTTTGTTTTGGAAATTTTCATACGCCCAAGGAGTACTGAAGCTCTTTCAAATCATGCAATCAACATTCTCTCCAATGTCTGTTCTGTTCTTTTTTTTTTAAACTACAAAAAACTGTGGTTACAAGAATCAAACTCTTATAAATGATGAAAAGAATCTCTTGGGAAGGACACTGTTAACTTCATGTACTAGAAAGGTCAGGTTTAGATTTACATGATTTAAAAAGGTTGTCATGATTTTATGATTTT
>NW_011221723.1:0-351 GCF_000146605.3 Meleagris gallopavo | reverse complement strand
AAAAACCTTAATGGAACCGTGTGACAGCTGCAGGCGTGGGCTATTTCATCATTAGGTGGGACTTAGTTTTAAAAATCTCCTTCCCCAGTGCTGAATAAAGATTGTTTTTCAGGACGAAAAGCTTGTTGTTGTTTTTTTCGTTTTTTTTCCCCCTTTCCCCCCTCCTTTTCCATTGAAAACTAAGTAGAAATAAAGATACACTAACAAAGATACACCTCGTTGGTGGCCAAATTTGGCACACATCACAAAATACAGGTTGCTCTGGATTTGGACTATGACTCCTATTTACAGATGCAAGCAAAGACTGTCGTGGCTGACAATGCAGTTAATGTTGGTGGAAAAGAGTACTGA
>NW_011221722.1:0-342 GCF_000146605.3 Meleagris gallopavo | reverse complement strand
GACACCTCTTTAAAGTATTTGACAGATAGTCCTGAGGCATCCAGGAGAGTATTTAGGTGTTGTTTTTTTGTTTGTTTGTTTTTTGTTTTTTGTTTTGGTTTGGTTTGGTTTTTTGTTGTTGTTTTTTTTAAGAGAAGCTTGAAGAAGTTTCCTATTACTTAATCAAATAATAAAAATGAAAATATCATTCAGTGCAGCACACAGTACTTTTTTTTTAAATTTTGGCTAGATTTTCTGCCCTCTCAACGTACACAGAGCTCCACATCATGGTGTGGGTCAGTCAGATCTGCTCTTAGACTGGACATCCAAAATCACCTCCCTCAGTGCAATGTGTACGTGCTT
>NW_011221721.1:0-401 GCF_000146605.3 Meleagris gallopavo | reverse complement strand
TTGCTTCCTGATACTAATAGTGTTTTTTTCAACTGCAATAGTTAATTACACTGATAAAAAATAAGAAGCATGCAAGTTTTTTTTTTTTTTTTTTTGTCTATCAGTGGTCAGTGAAGAATTACTTCAGTGCTCTCTAAGTCATGGCACACAACTGGAAGAACTCAGATATAGTATAGAACTCTGGCACTAGTGTGGTAACCAAAAGTTATAAGGGAGTGTTCAGTGTCCTAGAATTTATGGCAGCCCAACTCTGAGCAAGTCAGCAATTAATGAAATGATTTAATTAAGAGATCACTTAAGAATCAGTTAAGAAGTCTAAGTTTTCTCTTTCTGAGCCTTTTGCTCCTCTCTGTGATAGATGCTTATGTAAGCTATATTTTTATGTAGACTTTGTTGCACTA
>NW_011221720.1:0-416 GCF_000146605.3 Meleagris gallopavo | reverse complement strand
AAAAAAAAGGAGCAGATCTCTGGTAGCACTGATAGATCATTGAGTCTAAGGAAAAAAAAAGAGTGAAGTTTGGAAAATCCTATTTTTGTAATAAATATCCATATACTTTCCAATTCTTTGGTACAGTAAAAAAAGGAATTATAATAAACTTTATAGATAACATAATAAAGCATTGACTTGTGACAGGTACCAGTGTCATGCATCTGTCCAGCTATTTATGGCAGGCTGTCATTATCTCAATGTTGTGTCAGAATTTATTTCATTGGCATGCATTCTAGCTCTTGTTTCTACATGGCTGCAGGCTGTTGTGTCTAACATATTAGATAAAAAACATTCTGAGAATATTAAAGCTTTGATTATGTGTCTTTGAACTTGCAACACTGGATCCTTGGATAATTTACACCATGATGAACTGC
>NW_011221719.1:0-429 GCF_000146605.3 Meleagris gallopavo | reverse complement strand
GAAAAAGCTCAATAATTTCACATTTTAAAAAGATTTTTGGGGCTTCTTAATAGCTTTAGCCTTTGAAATTCCTTTTTCCTGTCCATCACACTTCATTCTTTACTATTCCCTTTTAAAAAAGATTTGATTAATAAAACATGGAAATTGTGAAGATTTTCAGTGCTAGGGACTAGGAAGGCAGAACTTGGCAAATTATTGAAGGGAAAAGATTATTTAATTCTACAAATAGAAATAATGCTGCAGATTCTAATACAATATAAAAGACAAAGTAATATCTATGAAGCAGGATAACTGAATGCGGACCTCATTCATTTACCCTCCACACTGTTTCAATTCAAGTAGTTATTACAATCAAAAGAGAAAAGAAACATCACTAGTTTTTCTTCAAGTAGTCCATCATCTAACACCTCATCAAGTCCAGGATATGTC
>NW_011221718.1:0-408 GCF_000146605.3 Meleagris gallopavo | reverse complement strand
GGAGCAAAATTCACCCTCTGGAAGATCTCATTGGATACACTTTTTAATAGGCAATTGACTATATCATTGGAACTACTAAAACAAGAATTAAAATTAAAAAAAAATTACTTTTTTTTTTTTTTTTGTTAGATTACAAATGGGTTTCAGTAGAGAACCTGAAGCACTGGCAAGAAGAGGAAGAATAAATTTTCGACATTAAACTTTTCCTTGACAAGCTTTCAACATTAATCTACCTATAGCAAAATATTTCCTCCTAGTTATGGCAGAATTCTACAGTTTGAAACAGCAGATTCACATCATTCTCTTGGCTTCACAGTATATTAATAGATCTCAGTGTCAAGAATTAATATATGTCCTCACAAGATGATTCAGTAGCCAGTGTGTGCTAGACAATATCATATGCAGAAA
>NW_011221717.1:0-495 GCF_000146605.3 Meleagris gallopavo | reverse complement strand
GCTACGTATTAATTGTTGAAGTCATTCAAGAAATCCCAAATTGCTGAAGATCTCTTTACTGGATAGTGTCAGCAAAGACCTTATGAATCACTTTAAAAGCCTCAGACTGTATGTGCATATATATAAATATATACTTTTTCTTTTTTTTTTTTTTAAGGGTAAGAGAGATACTACTGTAGTTTTTCTAGAGACTTTCTGCTTCATCTAGTGCTGTATTTTTTTTTTTTTTTAAAGTTTCCCATTGCATGATATGAGGGAGAGCAGAGAGATGCAACAGCTGGGATGTGCATGAGAATGTTGTCTGACATATAGTCCAGGGTTGTTATTTCAGGTGTAAAAGCAGCATTATATGAGACATTGAAATCCAAGCATCTGCAGAAATAGGAAGAATGAAGGTTCTTCTTTTCTAATATTTGTTAACATACAAAATTAATGACAACTGTGTTTTTGGCTTATGAGGATCAAGCAAACTGAATTTTTAAACTGGCAGACAAG
>NW_011221716.1:0-480 GCF_000146605.3 Meleagris gallopavo | reverse complement strand
CCTAACTGCAGTCTGGTGAGACAAACTGGAGAGGTAATAAAAAAAAAAGTCTTTTTCTTTTTTTTCAATTAATCAGGACCCACAATATCCATTGTGCTTTTCATATATGCTTAACAAACTCACCATCAGGAAGTGGTTTTGATTATTTTGCAGTAAGATGTCCTGTCACGTAACTAGCTTTTATAACAGTCATAGAATCATGAAGGTTGGAAAAGACCTCTAAGATGATCTAGTCCAGCAGCCCACCTACCATCAGTATTGCCCACTTAACCAGGTTCTTTATTACCATTTGAGTTTTAACTTTTTTTTAAAGTATTTTGTTGAGGTGACAGACTTTTTTAGTTCTGCAGTTTTGTCTTTGCAAAGCGTTCCTCGATACGCATCAAATGTGGCAGCATGTTTCTGCATAGAATGTCTCCTCAAATTGTAATCTTTGAAAAGTGACGTGGTTTGTTTGCAAATTAACCATAGTGCCGTGTT
>NW_011221715.1:0-437 GCF_000146605.3 Meleagris gallopavo | reverse complement strand
TTCAAAGTAAACTAGCTGTGCTATCACCTTGAACATATCCCTATCTTCTCTCACAGCGTGGGAGTACTTGTTTACTCACTGCAAATGTTGCAGTGATTTTATGTGTAACTTAGAAAAAAAAATAATGAATCAAAGCATTAATAATTTACCACCAAATAACACTAGTTTTTGCAAAGCTACATCCACATCCCTAAATACTGCATGAAAGCAGATTTCCTGAATATGTGAGTTGCAGATATGTAGTTTCTAAACTGATATGCTGAAAGATGATGATTCAATAAGGTTCAATAAAACTTAGCAAATGTTTTCCTTGGTGTTGTTTTTTTTTCCCTCCTATATGTGAAGTTTTCTCTCTCCTAAGTTTCCCTAACGGACAAAGTTTAGACATTTTCCTTTGCTGCTGATGAATCATCTTGCCACTTGGATATACTCAGCTG
>NW_011221714.1:0-514 GCF_000146605.3 Meleagris gallopavo | reverse complement strand
CATTGTCAGTCATTATGGAGCACAGTTGGACTGGTGCTATGCAAGCCACTGAGACAGAAGGTCATTGGCATGATTACAGAGATTTAAGGTTTGTAGGTGTAAAGTTTTAGTATTGTTACCTTTTTTTTTAATTTTTTTTTTTTTGTCAAAGTTCTCATAAACACTTGAGTTCAAAGGAGTCAGTTTTTCAACGTTTTGCAGAATACAAGACTCGAGATTCCTTTTATTAAAGAAATCGGTAAAACCAGTAAGCATATCTGCTCTGCACTCGTAGTAAGAAATCAGTCAGCATCGTGCATACAGTGAAATAAAACCTATGCAGAAACATTTTAAGCCCTATCTTCAGAAATAAATAAATAGAAATCTCCTTCCCCCTTTTGACTGTGAAAACCATTTTATGATTCTCGTGCTTCTGAGCAGGCTTAACTTTTCATTAATATTCAGGAATTTAATTTTGCTTAGCGTGCTTATGTAATTTGTTCTGTGTTGCTGTTAGCATAAAGAGGATCTGATG
>NW_011221713.1:0-463 GCF_000146605.3 Meleagris gallopavo | reverse complement strand
CTTGTTCAACATCTTCATCAATGACCTTGATGAGGGGATAGTGGCCACCTCAGCAAGTTTGCTGATGATACAAAGTTGGGAGGACTGGCTGACACACCTGAAGGCTGTGCTGCCATTCAGCGAGACCTGGACAGGCTGGAGAGCTGGGCAGTAAGAAACCGGATGAGGTTCAACAAAAGCAAGTGTAGGGTCTTACACCTAGGGAGGAATAATTGCATGCACCAATACAGGCTGGGGGATGAGCTGCTGGAGAGGAGCTCTGCAGAGAGGGACCTGGGCATCCTGGTGGACGACAGGTTGGCCATGAGCCAGCAGTGTGCCCTCGTGGCCAAAAAGGCCAATGGCATTCTGGGGTGCATTAAGAAGAGCGTGTCCAGCAGGTCGAGGGAGGTGATCCTCCCCCTCTACTCTGCCCTGGTAAGGCCTCATCTGGAGTACTGTGTCCAGTTCTGGGCTCCCCAGT
>NW_011221712.1:0-442 GCF_000146605.3 Meleagris gallopavo | reverse complement strand
CTCAGTTCCCCTGCCCCCATTTTCTAGGGATTTTGTTTGCCTGTTTCGATACAGTGAGCTGCTCTTCATTTTGCCATAAACACACCTCTGACCACATGGTTATTTTGAGCTCTTCTTCTTCCCGTGGCTCGGATAAGCAAGTCTGGGAAAAATACAGCACCTGCCCCAGAACTGTGATGGCCGTGCTGCCGCTTTCTGATCCTCGCTCTTACCTGTGGTTTTATCTTACAGCGCGCAGTTCTCTATCAGCACCCAAGTCTGTGTGGGTGTCTTCTGCTGCCACAAAGCTGCTCAGCCTGGAGGAGGCACAGGCCCAGAGGCGAGGCCACAGCAGCTCTGCCATCGTGAC
Organism: Meleagris gallopavo; assembly: GCF_000146605.3. Classification (NCBI taxonomy): domain Eukaryota; kingdom Metazoa; phylum Chordata; class Aves; order Galliformes; family Phasianidae; genus Meleagris; species Meleagris gallopavo. The sequence goes on along the minus strand of NW_011221712.1, from coordinate 93 downwards.
AGAGAGCAGGGACATAGAAGTGGAAGAAGGCCCCGCAGCTTTACCGGGGAAATTCCACACAGTCATCGGCTTTCCATCGGAAAGGTAAAGAGG
>NW_011221711.1:0-470 GCF_000146605.3 Meleagris gallopavo | reverse complement strand
TTTTGCTCTGATGATCACCTAGGAAATATGGGCTTAAATAACAGGAGCATGACAACATGCAAGGCAGCATCCCCAACAGCATGAAAATACTGTCAAACATGCAGGAGCTCAGAGGGACTCTTGTTTTAACTGTCTGCAGTAGGGCATGACCCTGGTGCTCTGATATTGTAGGCAGCAATTCAACGTGAACTTTTTATGCTGATGCATAGCATAGGCCCAGAGACCAATGCAGGGAGAAGCTTCCCCAAGGAGAGTACACCTGGCTGTACTCCAGTCAACTAATTTAAAAGATTGCTCACCAAGCCTTCTTTATTTTTTCTTTTTTTTCTTTTTTCTTTTTTTTTTTTTAAAGTAAAGGGCAGAAGTTGTTAAAAGCCTCTCAAGCCAATCTGTCAGCTAAGACTTTATAAATATGGGTAGTTTGGGGTATGTGAAAGGGATTTTTTACCTCCTTCATCAGCTGATATCTA
>NW_011221710.1:0-360 GCF_000146605.3 Meleagris gallopavo | reverse complement strand
CAGTGCTGCCTATACTTTCCTATACAGAACAACAGTCCTTCTTTCTCTAGACTCCGAAACCTGAATAGTGAAAATCTGAAAACAACATCGATGCTAGAAGCAAGAGTAGCAATGGAGAATAAGGAAATAATGTTGTAGTTAAAATTGTCTAATTTTTTTTTTTTTTTGTAATGGAAATATATTATAAGCCCTTAAATTCATTTCAGTGGTTAAAAAAATTTACTAATTAAAATGAATCATTTAAGCATGCAAAGAAATGTATATTCACTGTGAAAAGGGCATAACGCTTGCTTCAGCAAGGGATCTGAAAACCACATAGTGCTTTCGACACTTCCCAGTCCAGAGAAAAGGAGGAAATTG
>NW_011221709.1:0-479 GCF_000146605.3 Meleagris gallopavo | reverse complement strand
AAGATGTCAGACCTCTGTGCGCCTTTGTTCCCCTCCTGCCGGTTCCACAGAGCCTTCCATTTTTGAGAAGGCTGTGGGTTTAGTTCAGCATCTCCAGATGTGTCACACAGATTCAGGGCTTTCAGGAAGTCACTTCTTTAAAGTGTTGAAGATGGTGAATTCTGCTAGACAGAGCGCTTGTCTAATCCAACCTCTTAACCCCAAGGTTTGTTCTGCAGTCCTGATGATGGCACAGGCATTAAACAGCCCGGAGCTCGTTGCTGGGGAGAGGCTGCACATTGTGTTGTGAAGGGAGAGATGGAGTTCCTGCTCTCCCTCCAAGAATAACCTTTGCAGCAAGCTCTGGCACAGAATCACAGAATCACAGAATGGCCAGGGTTGGAAGGGACTCAAGGATCACGAATCTCCAACCCCCTGCCACACGCAGGGCCACCAACCTCCACATTTCATACCAGCTCAGGCTGCCCAGGGCCCCATCA
>NW_011221708.1:0-427 GCF_000146605.3 Meleagris gallopavo | reverse complement strand
AGCCCTCTCACTCTGAGCACACGAGACCCTTAGATACTACGCTGCCAGCACTGCTCTGTTGAGCAGATTGCTGTGCAGGGGCAGTAGTACTTTTTCAAACAGAATTGGACCAAAGTATAAAAACAAAACAAAGACAAAAAAACAACAAAAAAAACCTGTAGTGACTATCTGTAAATTGACTACTTGTGCCATTTAGTTTAAATCTTGACTTATACAGTTGTTATTCATTGTTGAAGGAGATTATGATTGTCAGAACATGCTTGGTGATCAGAAAAAAAATATGATGAGGAATGGTCAGAGCCTGGTTTCCCAAGGCACTGTTTTGGCTTGCAGAACTGCTTGCTTCCCTGCTCTGTTTGAAAGGAATCAAAGCTTACATCTCATACAGCTTATTAAAAGCCCATCTGAAATTAGGTGAATTCTGGAG
>NW_011221707.1:0-494 GCF_000146605.3 Meleagris gallopavo | reverse complement strand
GTTTCTGACCTACTGCCCATTAAAAGTCATTGAAACTCTCCCAGCAGCACTACCCAATTAATTCTTTCTTTTCCTGAAGTGAAGAGTGAAATCTCAGTTTCTAGTGAAGGGCTACTGCTGCAGAACCTGCTCTGTCATACAGCTCTTTTGTTGGTATGATGACCAGAAGCTTGTTTGGATGATTAGAACTCGCACAGCAAGATGATCTCTCAGTCTACAAAGTGACATATTTTCTGACTATTTGGTTTAGGAATAATTGTACAGGGAAAATGCATTTTGCACTGCTACCCTAACAACACGTAGCCCTCAGTAAAATTAGAGGTAGCCTTCTAGAATGGTTTTGTGTTCTGTTTTAATACTGTGTGTGTTCTTATGCAGATTACCTTGATAATGGCAATAATAAAATGGCAATCCAGCAAGCAGATAAACTGCTCAAAAAACACAAGGATCTTCACTGTGCAAAGGTAAGTGTGGTTGTTCACTGATCTCATGGT
>NW_011221706.1:0-543 GCF_000146605.3 Meleagris gallopavo | reverse complement strand
AAATTAACACAGCACAGATCCAAGTTTGTAAGAGCTGATATCAGGTAAAACAGATGGCCTGGCCTTTCCAGTGCTTCTGAAATCCAAATTACAAAGAAGCACTACACCAAACTTTGTGACACTCTCACTCCACAACCCTGGAACCAGTTTAAGTTTCAAAAATTGTTCTTTTGTTTTGTTATTATTGGTATGCTTATTTTCAGCTCCTGAGCAAAATCTGTTGTTTATATACCTATTATACCTATTCCCATTTTTTTTTTTTTAAACTTCTTATTAAAGATATCACAATGTTATCCAGGAAGTTAAGAACATTTCTATTCTTGGCTACAAGTACAAGAACATTTTGTTTCATATCAAAGTTTCTTTAAATCCCTTTTTGTCTAATCCTTTCTTTTAGCCCCTGCTCATTTCTTCTTTCCATTATCACAGACATCATACTGAAACATGCTAAGAAATTAGCTCACAGGACTCTCACATTAACCCATACTAGACTAACAACTGAACTGTCTCACAAAATACACACCTCAGAAACAAAGTTATAAG
>NW_011221705.1:0-507 GCF_000146605.3 Meleagris gallopavo | reverse complement strand
AGCTTTTCCAAATTCAGTTCCAGCAGTCTTATGTATTTATTACCTGTTTAATTAAGAACTGGCAGGGATAAAAGAGAAAAAATTGAGTTGTTTCTGAGCTGATAGGATCTTAATTGAGAGTTCCTGGCTCTCACATTGTCACTGATCGCTTTTTTTTTTTTCTTTCTGCATTATATCAGGGCATGTATAAGGAATATGCAATAGTCCCCTGTGGCAATATCTAGCAAAAGTAGCTGAGACAGCCCAGGTGTTTTAAAGCAGTGGTTTGAAAAAACTCCAAAGTTATGTGTGGTTTTGGAAACTTTGAAGGAGGCAGAGGACAGCTTTCCAAGCACCTGGATTCCTTGATCCACCTGTAGGACATAGCTCCTGCCTAAGATGTTGCAGGATATTAATTGTATTTCCATGCTTGAATAATATCCATTTTTGTTACACAGCTTCAAAACAAAGGCAGTGGTGTTCCTGTGCAGAACCTGTGTACCAGAAACATATTCTTCCCTACCTTTT
>NW_011221704.1:0-343 GCF_000146605.3 Meleagris gallopavo | reverse complement strand
GCCTTAACAGAGCTATGAACGACAGAACTGCTATGGGTAGCAGAGCATGTCTGTAGCTTAGCATCAGCTGTGCCAGAAGGAAGCTGCTGCCTCCTGTGAGGACATTTGTTCAGCCCAATGTCAGAGTGCATTTCTGATCTTTAAAAATTTTTTTGAGCTGTCACACTTTAAGCCTGTGTAATACTGTTTACTCAAAATGTGTGCTTTTGTTCTTAGCTGCTTCAGTGAAGAGGTGTGGAATGGTGTTTGGTTGCATATCTGACTTCCAATTGTGTACAACAGAGTCTTTGATAACTTTCCTTTTGTCTTCTAGTTACTGAGCCAGGAAACTGTGACAAAGCTT
>NW_011221703.1:0-489 GCF_000146605.3 Meleagris gallopavo | reverse complement strand
CCTGCAGCACTGTTGCAGTCAGGTGCTGCTGCTTCAGCAGATCCTGACTAACCCGTGAAACTTACTTCAACCAGGGGCACAAATTAAACCCCACCTGCAATATTCCGAATCCTTCCTTGGGCCATAAATGAAAGAGATATAAGAGTTCTTGCTCTCTGCAAAAAGTTTTCATTCATTAATCCCCCACAACTTCTGGTCCCTGGTGGAGTGAAAGATGTCCAGATTGCAGCTTTGCAGTGCAGTAGCTGAGCTTCATTCCCTGCTCCATTGTGAGACTTCTATGACCTCCAGTCCAGGCCTTAAAAAGCTTGTTTCATTGCCACTGACCTTTGGTATCTACATTACAAATCCTGTTGTTAATTTTTTAATACTCAGTGGAGAGATGAACAGTACAAAGCAGCTCATGAATGATATGCCTACCCTCTAGAAAATACTTCACAGAATGAAGAACTTTATACTTGCCTTTCCCTACTCACTCCAAAGCATGAT
>NW_011221702.1:0-552 GCF_000146605.3 Meleagris gallopavo | reverse complement strand
AATATTTTTTTGTTAGTTATGTCTATTTTGCTTAATACATTTTTCTACAATTTCTCACATTTGTAAAATACATGGAAGACATAGGTCCTGAATACTTAACTGGCCTTCATTGTAAGAGCAGTTCCCCCACATTAATTCTCCTTTATGAATTGCAAAAAGACAAAAACAGAAGAAACAAACAGTGGAACAATGAACTTGATTCTTAAGTGTACTGGATGTAATATTAAAAAAACCCGAGCTGTTCATACTGGAAGTTCTTTCCCCCCTCCCCCCCCGTCACCACTCTCTCTCTAACAATTCAGACTGAAGATACTTGCATAAAAATGAAAGAATTCTTTTCCTCACCATCAAACACTAAGCTTAAAAAATTAAAAACCAAAAATCTTTTCTTTTTCAACTCTAGATCACAATGTATAAATTTAAAATAACAATACAATGCTAGAATAGCAACTCAATGATTTTCCTTACATAAGGCAAAACAGTCTAAGTCATTGTCTAGCAGAAACAATAAGAGCAAAATCATTTTTCATAAAAGTACTCTACACTCCATAA
>NW_011221701.1:0-460 GCF_000146605.3 Meleagris gallopavo | reverse complement strand
CCGCTATGCAGCGATGCTGTTGTGTATGACTGCAGAGCACACATTGTAAAGAAGCCAGGAGTGGCTCTCTGGAAATGGCTGAGCTCGGTGGGGTGTGGAGAGTTGTTCCAGCAGTGTGCCAGAGAAGGCCTGTGTGATGCTGCTCACCTCTCGCCGCTCCCAGTTCCCAGAGGGCTGTGAGCTTTGCCTTTTGGGAAGGCAGCACCCGAGGGCGATGAGGTGAAGGTAACGTGGGACGTTGTCATTTCTTCCAGGGATGAATGCAGGGAAAAGCACCCAGGCTGCTGTTGGCAGATGTGTGCGGAAGCGCCACGTGGCAGTGATGGTACTGTTCTCAGCTGTGCTGCTGTCTGCGCTGGTGCTGGCCTGCGTTGCTGCGTCATGGACGTGGAAGGAATGTCTGTGAGTTGTCTTTTTCCTCCAGACACTTTATTGCTGCGTTTGGCAATGAAGCACTTGT
>NW_011221700.1:0-488 GCF_000146605.3 Meleagris gallopavo | reverse complement strand
GGAGTCAGAATCCACTCCACCCCAGACCTCATATAAGGGTTGGCAATGGAGGCAATAGTATCTTGCTGGAGATCCCTGCATACCTGAGACTTTGAAAAGTAAGCAGCTCTTTTCCTTTCTATCTGTGTCTATGGCTGCTGCGTTTGGGCTTGTCCTCAGTTGCTGCAGCCAAAAGCTTTGCCACCCTGCTGTTATTGCTGTACTTTCTATCATATTACAGTGTTACAAGGTGGCATTAAAAATTATCAAGAGCAGGAAGGGGTGGGCTACAGAGAACTTCTTAGCGCTTCACAGGGTTTGCACATGTGGTCAAGGCAAATTTCAAATATGTTGTATTGTGGTTGTTCTATATTTAGTTGCTCACCTGCTAGGAAATTCAGTCTTTGCTCTGTCATACAAGGAGATAGGCTTGAGGAAATGCTCATCGTTTTAATCCCAGCATGCTAATGGCCCCAGTGTGAATACAGACTTCTCAATTAAATTAAAGT
>NW_011221699.1:0-334 GCF_000146605.3 Meleagris gallopavo | reverse complement strand
GTCACAGAAAACACTTGGTAATAACATTCTTGCTTTCTTAGGAGCTTCATAGCACCCTGAAGTGACTTTCTTGCAGAAGAGCATAGATTTAAGGTAGATGCTAACGAACCCAGACATGTGGTCTGGGACCAGCCCTTTACTTTGCCAGCACTGATCATTATAGCAGTCAGACTGGAGATAGAGATGCTCTCAGACTACTTTGCTGAGTGCAGGAGCATGCAGCTATTTTGGTTTGTTTTTGTTTTTTAATTTGAAGTGCTTGGTCTAGAGAGTGAACTTTTCTTCTGCAGATGCAACAGAGAAGTGATGATCATGTCAGTCATAGTCAATAACA
>NW_011221698.1:0-521 GCF_000146605.3 Meleagris gallopavo | reverse complement strand
GAGACCCCTTAGACCCGAGGAGCGCCTAAACTCCCCCCACCTAAGGGCGACAGGGAAGCCAACATCCCGAGGGTGCTCGGCCCACAGCCACCCAGCCAACGATGACCGTGCATCCCCCACCCCCAATTCGTCCCAGCACAAACAACTTAAAGCAGCTTTTCTCACCACACTGACGCGCCGCGGAGGTCCGGCCGGAGCTGCAGCAGGGCGCAGAGTCGGGCAGCCTGGGCAAATGGAGCTGGGCACGCAAAGCGGCGGCCAAAGAGTCGGCTCTTCCCCTGCTTACAGGGGGCCCCAGCCACTGCTCCCATTGCAAAGTGCCCGGGACTCCAGCGCCAGGCCCTCACTTACAGGGCAGCCCCGGTCCCAAAGGCTGAGGGAGGCTCCTTCTCTCCCAGTCGGGGGTCGCCAGGACCTGCACCCCGCTAACGGGGCGGTCACCCCACACAGGCTGCCAGCGGAGCACAAAGGCTCCCACGCCCACACCCTGATTACAGGCGGGCTGACGGCACCCACGGAGC
>NW_011221697.1:0-404 GCF_000146605.3 Meleagris gallopavo | reverse complement strand
AGGATTTCAAGTGTATTTTGCTTTGCTCTCCTTGGTCTTTTTATTACTTACTCTTGCTTTTCTTTGGCTGGTTTTTCCTGGCTTTTGGTTTGCTCTTTGGTTATTGTTGGTAATCGGGGCCTTGCATTGCTGTTAAAATTTTGGTTCTTTCTTTCCATTGTTAAGCAACTGGTGAGCTTTGTTCTCTCTTTACTTTGCTAGGATTCTTTGCTTTGCCATGCTAGTGTATTGAATTCATTGGCTTTCCTCTTGTATTTCTCGACCTCGTTTTGCTTTGCTTTGCTCTCCATCCTTGTTTTGCAATTTCTCATTTGTTATTTTCTGTAGTGAGTTTTTTTGTTTGCTTTGCATTGTCTTTGTTTCCTATTTGTGTATTCTTTGTCTTTCCTGCTCCTTTCTTTGCG
>NW_011221696.1:0-461 GCF_000146605.3 Meleagris gallopavo | reverse complement strand
AGGTAATTACTGTCCTTGCTTTTATCTTCTCTTTGTGTGCAAAAGTCTCTTTGTGAAGACTTGTCTCAAAGAGGGAATTTTTCTTGCTATTTTGGTTTTGAGTATTTTTGTTTGTCCTTTTTTTCCTGTTTTCTTCTAATAAGAAAAGGATGAATTCCATAGTTGTGTTTTGATTGCTTCTTAATCTTCTCACAGGATGCTACAAGCAGAGAAGAACAACGTGGATCAGTCTTAACAGTGTATGACCTTCTTCCTTATAAAAATTAGGAGGAACAAGACCTCTGAGTTTCTGAGAGCCTATAGGAAAAATCGCTTACATCTTGAAGAGCTTTGGTCAGAGTTCCACAGAAAGCATGCAAAATGGTCTTGGTGTGCATATGAAGCCACAAATGCAATGAATAGCCAAGATGTTTTACTGTTGATCCTGCTTTGGCAGCCTCTGAGGATGAAGGTCATTGCCT
>NW_011221695.1:0-391 GCF_000146605.3 Meleagris gallopavo | reverse complement strand
TTCCATGGAGTTTATGGATGCTAGTCTACTGCTACTGGTAGGTATGTACCCCTAGATTTGTTTGTTTTTTCATTGTTTTTTCAGAAGACCCCAGTTGCCATTGTATTCCTTACTCAATCACTTCAGCTTCAGGAGGCTGTGTGAATTTTACTCTAGAGATTGATCCTGTTGAGCAATTGTAGCTGCAACTCCCTCAGTTGTTTGTTGAGCAAGGAGACACTATGGTTATAAGAAGATCACAACTATCAGCCCTGCTTTACTATTTTATGAGCGTTAATGGAACAAGGTTTGGGGACTGAAGGAGAAAATGGAATATGAAAGGAAATGAAAGAGACTGTGAGGAAAGCATGTCATTCTAAATGAATGCTCTGTGCAGAGGAATTGGATCTTT
>NW_011221694.1:0-393 GCF_000146605.3 Meleagris gallopavo | reverse complement strand
CTTTTTTTTTTTCTTGTCAGTACATTCCATTTAGACTTGGAAAACGTGATCTCATTTTACAACTGAGTTTTGTATAATAGCCAGGATGAGCACTCTCAGCACGCTCATTGGATTTGTATAACTCTGTCTTCATAGTACTTTGATAAGATTACAGAGAGACGGTGCTCCGATGTCAAGGGGAATTTGCATATTAGCTAAGAAACAGCAACACCTCTATAGTGTGAAGAGAAATAGACACTATGATGTATCTCTTCTTGTATAAACAGTGACATCTCAAGTTGCCATTAGTATTCCCTAATATGCAACTAAGCTAAAGGTTATCTTCTGCTGCAGATTTAATGGATTGCATTAGAATTAGAGCAAATGACCCCTGCAGCTCCTTTAAACTTGATC
>NW_011221693.1:0-388 GCF_000146605.3 Meleagris gallopavo | reverse complement strand
CCTTTTTATGCAGAGCTAGTGTTGAGATGCACTTGAACAAGTCAGTGGGATTGCTAATACTGATCATTTTGTCAGTTTTAAGCTCGCACTGTATTTTTATGCCACCAATGCTAGAAAAATGAGAAGACTGTAATTTTATAGAATTCAGACCTATTCACTTAATGCTCTGTTTTCTAATATCAAACACTGGGCAATTAGAGCCACGCTTTAATTTGCTTCCCTCTCGTAAGTTCTCCGTCCAGGACCGAACTACGAACCCCTCACAGTGGGACATCCACTTCCCAAGCATCTCTCAACACCGCATTGTTTGGGGCTAGATTTCAAAACCCACATCGTGAAAGTCAATTTTACAAACCTTTAATTTTTTTTTTTTTAGATCAATTACCTT
>NW_011221692.1:0-376 GCF_000146605.3 Meleagris gallopavo | reverse complement strand
CAGAGAAGCGCAGGCGAAGCAGTGCAGGCAAGAAGAGAGCATCAGGTGACCTTGCCGGGAGTTATATCTCCTCGCTGACCGCAAGCCCCTGGGAACGTAGCTGCTCTTCTCCTCTGGACAGGCACCCGGAACTTGAGCATCAGCAGTCAACCCCCAGTGCATTGCATGATGTTATGATGTGGAATACCGATAATGAAAAATCATGAAACCATGACACTCAGGAATCGCAGTCACTGCATTGCTGAAGTGACACCAATAAGTACTGGTGGCAGGGAAGGCTGCCATGCTTGGCCGTCACAAGGGACTTTGGTGTCTCATCTTAAGTGTATGAGGACAAAGCTGCCATACTTCCCTGGGCTCATAGTTAAAGAGACAG
>NW_011221691.1:0-425 GCF_000146605.3 Meleagris gallopavo | reverse complement strand
GAATGATTATGCATTGCAACAACAATGGACTAGAATGAAAACACAGATAATGACCTAAACAAAATCAACAAAAGTAATTAATAGGGATGTTGTATAACGTTGTGTAATATTACCTACTTCATCCTGCCAGTGTACAATATACTCAATCTTATTTTTTTTTTTACTTTTCCAGCTTATTTTTCAATATTGTTGTAGTGCAGCACAGCATGTTCTAGTGTAAGCATATCTAATCAGTATCTTAGAAGAAAAAAATAAACACAAAAGATTGTTAAAAAACTAAAAGCTAAAATGCACCAAATCCAACTCTGAATAGTAAGAGAGAAATTAATCTTTTAAGAACAGGTCACCCTTCAAAAATAACATTATTTTTTCTTTTTTATATTTTTAAAATATGCACTTATGTACCAAGAACAGCATAAAGAAAT
>NW_011221690.1:0-467 GCF_000146605.3 Meleagris gallopavo | reverse complement strand
GCTGTCTGCAAAAGTGCTATAGGATTTAATGGGAATAGAGTTGATGGAGTTTCAGAGAAAATTAACAGAGCTCATTGAATCTCATTCCAAAGCCCATAGCGTGCAACAGCAAGGGGTGATTTTCTGACAATTCCAAAGGGAATTACAGACTCCTCACAAAGGCTCTTGCTCCTAAACCTCCCATCCTGTGTCCTCTTTTTCCCCAAATCCTCCTTCCCCCTGGAGAGATCTCAAAACAAGAGGTCATGTCCCAAAAGCCATCTCACTTCAGCTCTAGTTCAGCCATTCCCCACAACTCCTTCCTTTTTCTTGTAGGTCTTTGCAAAGTTCCATGGTGATTGCTTTCTTGAGGATATGCCATTCTTTCTTCTTCTCCTCCATAGGTCACTGAAATAGGAAGTGACGCTGCCTCTTGCTATCTCCTGGCTTCAGGACTTTGTAGGGACCAGCAGTAAATGCTGAAACAG
>NW_011221689.1:0-467 GCF_000146605.3 Meleagris gallopavo | reverse complement strand
CCAGCTGAGGCAGACTGTGCTCGTTTCCCACATTACATGCAAATGACCAAGCCCCTGGGCTGGAAGAAACGCACCATTCCCCTGCCCCATGCCATGCTACTCTCTATAGGATAGACCTACTTTTAGGGGGGAAATAAAAAGCAAACAAAAAAAAAAGAATATAAAAATATCCAGGAATATTAATTTCATAAGAGCATAAGAAGTTTTTGAGCATTAAGACTGTCCAGCAAGTTTCTCCTTTCAATCCAGAGAGACTATCTAAAGTCAACACTCAAAATCTTACTGCTTTTTGCCATGCAGTCTATCCAGAAGCTGCACAAATTTAGAGAGGTGGAGTGCTGCAAGGGCTGTCCAAAACAGAAGCTTGAGCTGATCCTCAGGGTAACATCCTGCCTCTTGTCCACAGTAGCCACCAGGAGCGACAGGTCATCAGGCTCTAATATTTACAAACTATCCAAAGCCAGATA
>NW_011221688.1:0-424 GCF_000146605.3 Meleagris gallopavo | reverse complement strand
TTTGGCTGACCTGATTTGAGTGAAGCACTGCCTGCTAGTGTGCCATTATTTTTTTTTCTGAACACTCAAATTAAGGATTAAGTTGCCAGATTCTTTGTATTTACAGCTGAAGATGATAGGCTTGATTAGATTCTGTGTCCTTTGGTCAGAGCTTTGTTCTGGTTTTACAGTAGCAAACTAGAGTTATCTCTTTTTTTTTTAACTATAGTGAAGTATAACTAAGGAGTAAAACTGTCCTCAGTGTTTTGACTATTGAATGACTGATCACTTGAAATATTTTGGCCTTATTTAAGCAAATCAGTTGATAGATGTTTGTAGAGCTTTGCTTATGTATTTGAGAGTCAGACATACACATATTGAACTTCAACACTTTGCTTCGGAAGGATGTGTAAAGGTGGTGTTTGTTTGAAAGACCACTTGCCAA
>NW_011221687.1:0-398 GCF_000146605.3 Meleagris gallopavo | reverse complement strand
GATAAGGCAGTGCAGGATATCTGATCTGAGCCTTCACAGCGTCTGTGTGGATATGGACCCTCATTGCTTGGGGCTCGTTACATCTAACATCACACTGAATTTTGCCAGTCCTTAGGCATACTGGAGTAACTGGGTCACTTCTTTGTTTCAGGAAGCTCTCATCATGGCCAGCATGGATCACCCACACCTGGTGAGACTCCTGGGTGTCTGCTTGAGCCCGACCATCCAGCTTGTCACTCAGCTGATGCCTCATGGCTGCCTGCTGGATTATGTTCATGAACATAAGGACAATATTGGCTCCCAGCTTCTGCTAAACTGGTGTGTCCAAATAGCAAAGGTATGTAGTTGATGCTGTTTCTTTTTTCATTTTCATGACTAACAATAGTATTGCTTCTTTT
>NW_011221686.1:0-492 GCF_000146605.3 Meleagris gallopavo | reverse complement strand
TTTGCTTTTGTATTTTGTAAGTATAATTAGATGCAAGGTTAGTAGTAGAAGGCTCTCTTCCCATTGGTAGCAAAACAGTAAATATGCAGTAACAGCTCCATTCCAAAGGTTGTATGTTTGCCTTATTTACTGATTATCCATTGTCACTGCATTCTGCATGGTTCAGTGTATTTGTTTTCAACCAAAAATACTGCAATGGACAGAATTTAGCATTATGCTTACAGAGAAAAATCCACCGGCCTGTTCTTTGATAAAATCTAATTCCCTATTTTTACTTTTATTTTTTAATTTGGATGGGAAAAGAGCTTTTGAAAGATATGTCTCCTTTGTTGTTCCTACAAAATACATCAGGAAAACATCAAGACATGCTCTATACCATGTCAGTCTTTGAAAAAAGACTCCAGAAAGTGGGGCAGCTGCATTGCCTGTGCCTTCTTACAGAATTGTAGGGGTTAGAAGGGACCTCCAGAGACCATCAAGTCCAATTCTCCC
>NW_011221685.1:0-382 GCF_000146605.3 Meleagris gallopavo | reverse complement strand
ATGAAAAAGCTTGTGGGTTGGGAGGTAGCCAGTGATATCACTTACTAATTATTGCAATGGGCAGAATAGATTCAGAACAATAATTTAATTTAGACTAGTACAATTTAAAAAAAAAAAATTAGGATAGCTAAAAAAAATAAAAAATTAAAACACTATCTCCCCTTCCTCCTTGAGCAGTGCAGGAGGTAATGGAGAATGGGGATTTGGGTTCAGTACATAAGAGCTCCTTCCCTTTGTACTTTTCCCCTGTTCCATTGTCAGTCTTTCTATCAGAATGCAGTCCTTCAGAATAAACCTGTTCTAGAAGGAGGCCAATAATAGGCTATAGCTTGGATGTCTGCTCCAACATGGTCTTTTTTCAAAGAATCATAGAATCATAGAA
>NW_011221684.1:0-359 GCF_000146605.3 Meleagris gallopavo | reverse complement strand
CAAAAACAAACAAAAAAAAAACAAAAAGAGACACAACAAAGTAACAACAAAAAATTGTTAAAAATGCTTTAGGAAAGGCAGAAAAGTATTTGAAGCAGCATTTTTCTGATTGCAGATGCACCCATTTTTAACCTCAATATTCAGCTTCCAGCATAGACTAGTTCCCAGACTTCTTGTCTTCTCTTGTCTGATCTGTCTGTCGTCACATTTTTCTCACTCTCCAAAGCAATACAGATGTTGTGGTCTTCTATATAAACATGACTAAACATGACTGGCTGTTGCAGTGCTGAAGTTAGCAAAAATTCTCCCCTTTATGTCCTCATAAAGCAGAACATTATATACATTTGCCTTACTCAGAG
>NW_011221683.1:0-595 GCF_000146605.3 Meleagris gallopavo | reverse complement strand
GCACAATGGCCTCTAGTTCATCTTTTTTATTACCTATGTTGCATGTGTTAGAGTATAGGCAGTTGAGCTGCGTTTCCTTTCGATTGTCAGCAGCCCTAATAGTGTCTTGAGCATGTTCAGGTGTTACCACAATTACTAACGTCACAGCAATCGCCGTATTCTTCCTCCCACTTCACTGAGATGCAAGAGTGTGGATTTTCACCAGCTCTTCCCTCTCCTACAAGGACAGGTAGCTTATCTAGAGGTTCCATTCTAGTTATAGTGGTTAAACCCCTACCCCCTTTGTAACTATATTCATGCTCTGTCAAAGAACATTCCAATTCCTTCCAGGCTTGCCGGGCTTGGAGGCATGTCTTAATTTGTTGGCCCATCGTGTTTAGTCCCTCATCATTCCTTTCTAATCAATGAATATTAAGATGTTGCAATTATGAAATAAAGAAGAGAGTTAGGCAAAGCAGTTTAGAATAGCAGAAAGAGAATAGATAGAAAGCTTCCTTGTATCCTTGGCTCATTTACCAAACTGCAGCGGAACGGATCTTCAGAAGTGATCCTTCACCACAGGTGGTCAGCTTTTAAGTGGATCCGGGAGGGTTGG
>NW_011221682.1:0-650 GCF_000146605.3 Meleagris gallopavo | reverse complement strand
CATCACATGCCAGTAATAATTAAATGTAATTTCTGCCGTTTTCATTGGAATTCACAAATTAAGTTGTGGCCACTTTTATGTTCACAGAAAAAAATATCATTTAAAGAGCAGGATTTTCCTTGAGATGCTGTGCATACAACCAGTCCAGGTGCACTTGTTTCATTCACACAGGTCACAAATTCACCGGAACGTAATCTCAAACCCCGACCAAAGCAGGCATTGAATCTTCTAATTCTTTTTTTTTTTTTTAAACAGAAAAATTATGCATATGGTTAATGTAGCAATCCTTTCAGTTGCCCTGAACAGTCCTTTTGTGTAAAACATAATAATGGGTCTGTTCTGGCTTACGTAAGTAATTCTCTACCTCTCTTTAGCTAAAATAATGTATTCTGGGCAGTTTTCATGTTTCAAAGGATGAACTCTGGTTAGAATGTATTTTTTCAGCTCAGTGTCATGTTTCTTGGAGTACACTGGGACTTGGAGGAAAAGCTTCCAAGAGAACAGAGTTCAGATAACAGAGATGATCGAAAGGACTGCACTCCTGTGATCAAGCGACAGCAAGGCTGTGAACCAAAGAGGTGCTCCTGCGATCCTTCTTTCATAGACAAGCACCTCACCACCCGGGCACATCAGGCAGCACCTTGCACGTT
>NW_011221681.1:0-509 GCF_000146605.3 Meleagris gallopavo | reverse complement strand
TTTTATGTGAAGAAATACCGTCTCTGATACAGGCTTAATTTACATTCTTTAATAAACTACAAATTTGTATTCTCAACTCTGCCATACAAACAGGAAACTTATCTAAGTCTTAACCAAGCATATTCTGGTTATGTTTGTATTTCTTTACTGTCAATACTTTAAAAATAATCTTTTTGTTATTCTTTCACTCCCCAAAACCAGCCACAATTCATACAACCTTTGGAGATAATTTCACAGACCAAGAAAAACAGATCAGTAAGTGTTCCTTAAAGAAGCAAGCAGAAGAAATTAACAAATTTATTTAAAAAATACATAATAAATATATCAGTCCTGATCAAAACAGTTACAAATTACTTTTACGTCAACTATATTTTGTTAAATAGCTTCAGTACTTTTTTTTTTAATAATCAGACCGGTAGGTCCAGGCATAAAAATTTTTCAAAATATTAAACAGTTTCTATACTCTATTCTTTCCTAGTATCCAATTATTCCAGGAAATTTCTATTCTA
>NW_011221680.1:0-409 GCF_000146605.3 Meleagris gallopavo | reverse complement strand
AGAGTTCTGATTTATTGCTCTCATTTTTGAATCTGTTAATTGATGGTAGTGGGAAAGGCAACAAATTGTCATAAAAGATGTTCTTTGAATAGAATCAATTATCTCCTGAGAAAGATTGCCACAAGGAAAAGAAAGCATGCACTGATGTAGTATTAGAAACTTTTCAAAGAAATGAGTTGCTTAGTGTCAAAACTCCTCGAGGAAAAGGAGTTATTCTTTTCTCCTGACTTTGGGGTTCTCCACTTTTCACTGCTAACTCTGCTTTCCTGTATTTCTTGATGTCAAATGTAAGCCTGCTGATGCTCAGTGTTTTTTCTTTTTTTAACCCAGTTCCTCTAAAAAGAGGAGGAAGCCCTTTATTTAGACTACATGTTCTAGGAGCAAAGTGTGTTTATAAAGTATTCATCTG
>NW_011221679.1:0-434 GCF_000146605.3 Meleagris gallopavo | reverse complement strand
GTTTCAGAGTGATTACTGGAATACGCTGAAAGACCCTTGGTTGAAGAAGGATTTTTTGTTCCTGCCAAGTCCTTTTTTTTTTTTTTTTTCCTTTAGCTCCCAGGCAGCACCGTCAGCTGGTGCCCTGCACTTCAGCTTGTCTGTCATGGTGAACAGATCTGTTCTGTATCTACTAGGAGTGTAAAAACTTTCTGAAGAGGAGTTAGGAGTCGATAATGCAGGGAGAAACCTTCGCAGTGCTTTGACATGGTGAGTGACAGCTTCGTGTGTGGGTGAAAAAGCAGGACAGCAGAGAGCATCATGCTGTGCTGTACTGCGAATGGACACGAGATGCTCAGGAGGAGAAAACTTTAATTACAGGAACACTGGTCATCAGTGATGCATCCTGATCACCCGGTTGTAAAGCCAAGTCAGTCTTTCCTATCCAGAGATTT
>NW_011221678.1:0-451 GCF_000146605.3 Meleagris gallopavo | reverse complement strand
ATTCCCTCTTTGTTTACAGTTATTGCTATTTGAATTTTCTATTAAGTCATGGTTCATAGGTGGTTTCCAGCCTTGACATCGTGATGTCACACTTCTCTTCTGCATTCATGTCCACCTGACCACCACTTTTCTATTTCTTCTCTTAACGTTAACATTTTGTCTGAATACAGTGGTGGCCCTACTGACATCTGCTTAGATAGGGCAATTTCAATTAGCCGCTGGACCAATCCCCTTAAGACAAGGGATAATACAGCAGCCAATTGCTATTAAAACTCCTGCTACCACAATTAAAGATGTGAGTATGGATGCTACCACTCCGTTCCATTTACCAAACCAAGATTCCAGCCATCTTGCAATTGAAATGTCTGTTCCTGAATTCTCTACGAGTTCATTGGCCAGAGTAGTGAGTCCTTGCAGTGCTCTAGTTGTGGTGCCATCTGGGGCTGTGTTG
>NW_011221677.1:0-524 GCF_000146605.3 Meleagris gallopavo | reverse complement strand
CCCGAAATCAGTGTTCTCCAAAGCACAGAAATGATGAGCACAGGGGTTTTGTTTTTTGGGGGCTCCTTGCTTAAAAACACTAGACTTTGTATTTTTTAAATCTTTTTTTTCTATTACACATGAAAACATTTTGCTCCTGTGTCAATGCCTCACTGCCAAAAAACCACCTTGAGATCATTCCTACAGTTTAATTATCAGCTACGTGAAGATTTTTTGACTTACATATTTAGGTTTACATTTATAACCCCATCACTCTAATATAGCTCATGAGCAATGAGCTGTAGAACAGCATTTTATTAAAAAATACATATATCTGGATTCTGCTCGTATGCAGACAAATATTCAAAAATAACTGAGAATGGATCATTTTTGCAGTGAAAACATTTTGCCAATTTGTAAAAAATGCACTACGAGTCATGCTTAGAAATCTGGCATCGAGAAGATTAGTGTTTTCTACCAGGAATTCACTGATACAACTAATAAAACTAATACCTCTATGGATAATTAGTAGAACAAGAGGCAAG
>NW_011221676.1:0-521 GCF_000146605.3 Meleagris gallopavo | reverse complement strand
CCTTCTGAATAACCTCAGGTTCTCTTGCAAATTAGCTTCCCTTTAATGGATGAGGATGTGTGTGTTGTCACGTCTATGTAAGCAGACATGTACGTGAAGCATGCACTATAGCCACAGGTATTGTAGTGATCTATATACAGCCATAGGATGAGATGTAGGAAAGTAGTTGCACAGTAAGGCTACAGGGAATATCAAATGGTGGCCAGTCTACCCTCTGTGTCCATGTACTACGAAGCCTGGTGTGCCTTACTCAGTCAGCCCCAAGCCCCAGGAAAGCCTTCACCCCATCAGCTGGGCATACACACCAGTGTTTTTGTTTCCTTCCTTCTACCTTGGTACTGCATGGTTTCCAAGTGCAAATTCAGCTTGTCAGCACAGACACTTAACATAATATGAAAAACAAACAAAAAAAAATCCTTTTTTTTTTAAACTCTTTTCATGGCATTCTTTTCCTTCTCTAAGAATTTATCAGGCATCAGTTTTGTATAAAGTACACAGATATTTCTTAACTTACTCTTCCT
>NW_011221675.1:0-395 GCF_000146605.3 Meleagris gallopavo | reverse complement strand
CACATCAAACTGTTCGTAAACATTTGCCCCAGCAGGCATTCCTCCTGGTAGCAGCTGCTCTTCTGCTTTCTTCCTGTGGGTGCAGTGCTAAATGTGAGATCCACGTGGTGGTGGTGTTACATCCTGAGACCTCTCGTATCTCCTCGGTGATATTTGTTCCTTGAGAGTTTCTGCTCATTCGAAGAAATGCGTGAGCAGCCCTGTGAGTTTGACCCCATCTCTGGACAAATCCACAGCAAGGTCAGGCCCGTGGAACTGCCCTGGATGCTGAGAAAACCTGTTCACCTCGAAACCGTGTCAATGTGACAGAAGTCCCTGTTTGTCACAACTTTTCTGAAGCAGTGATTGCCCTTTTTTGTTTTTTTGTTTGATTTGGTTTATTTGTTTGTTTGTTT
>NW_011221674.1:0-435 GCF_000146605.3 Meleagris gallopavo | reverse complement strand
AGGACATGACTCAGCAACATCTGCAGAGCAATAAATATATGGATCTCCTAATGAAGGTGTGTGTGATGGGAGCGATAAGGGGCTCCCCATCCCTGTCCCCGGTCCAACATATCCGACCTGTGAGCTCCCCCCATTCTGCTGAGCTGTGACTGAAGGCCAGAAGAAGAGTGCCCAAACCAGAAGCAGGGCCCGTAGGGGGATTTTTTCATTCTCTCTGCTTTTACTTGCAGTTGTGCTCAAGTTCTGGTGTGGGTTTGGCTCTTCCGTTATGAATCCCACCGACTTTTGTTCAAGTTTTCCTAGGAAAAAGAAGAGTTGGTCTGAGTCAATGGAGAGAGCTGAGACTGCCCTGAGCCTCCGTGGGCTGGGTTTGTGTAATAGCTGCTGTCCTGACAAAGAAACCATCCTGTGTGTCTTACTGCTCTTTCGATCACT
>NW_011221673.1:0-434 GCF_000146605.3 Meleagris gallopavo | reverse complement strand
AAAATATTTACTTAAATGAATGTGACCCATTTGATGTTGTAAGGGAAAATATTTTTTACACTTCATTTTTCTCTCTGTACTGTAGTATTGAATCTTGCTTACTTTTTGTAGTCATGCATGAATATGCTATAGTAAGTAGTATTTTTATGAGTTATCTGAATTTCTTATGAACTGACCTATGAATTAAAGAAGATTGCTTGAAAAATAAATTCAGATGAATTAAATTAAAAGATCAGAGCAACTCATAATTTGCTTCTTCTCATAGATAATTCAATTGATTTTTCTTTTATATAAATACATATATTCCCTCTGCTTTTGTACCTTTTTAGAATTATTTCCTACGGGGTTCTTTTCTGCATTATTTATTCCATGTGCAATTACTTTTTCGTCTATCAAATGAAATGAAGATACTATAAAGTGAAATAAATAGATGA
>NW_011221672.1:0-512 GCF_000146605.3 Meleagris gallopavo | reverse complement strand
TGCTGGGCAGAGACAATTCCTCGCTCACTTGGAACCCTGAAGCCCTTTAAGCCATTTGCTCTGTAGCCTTGGCAGCTGGGCTGAATACAATTCTTCATTTTTTGCAACTAAGCCTCTCTAAATAAAAACTATGGAGACTTGTTATCCAACAACAGAGCGTGAAATCACTACATTGCAATTCTCTACTCTAAGAGTCAATTTTTTTCAGTATAGAATTGTATGCTAGGGTCAACAAGTAGAAAAAGCACATGCAATAATCTATACCAAGCTGTAAAATTTATTTTCACTATAATGAAATGCAGCTTGGAAAAAATATGCTCTTGATATAATTTATAAAAACAAAGAAAAGCTAGTAGTTGATACTGTCCTTTGAATGCTAGCTCACACAAGGCTGGACACAGCAAAGCAATCAGCGCAGCACTCCTGTGTTGTTATGGTATAATGCTTTATATTCAAAATTTTTACTATTCCTTTAAAAGAAATTACATCATTTGACACTAAGCAGAGAGTAA
>NW_011221671.1:0-436 GCF_000146605.3 Meleagris gallopavo | reverse complement strand
TTTTTTCCAGCTCACTACTAGTCTTAATGTTTTACTTCTTGACACTATCACAGATATTTTCAAGGCTTATTAGAAATAACTGTTTTGTTGTTCTTTTTTTAAATCCTTTGTTATATATCCAATAATAAATTGTATTGCCAATTGAGTAAATTGTTAAGTTTCTGGCTCATATTCCACTGACTTTTACAGTTTCTGAACAATAATTCATGACCGTAAAAAAATAAAAATTGTTTTCTCTAAGATTTATATGCAAATTTTCAGCTGTTTATTTATTTACCTGATAGCAATGTACAAAGCATCACCTTGAATTTTTATTCTCTAAACTCAGACTTCCACTCTCCAGAAAATAAGATTACATTCTTGGCCTTTTTTTCCTTTTTTTTCCCCCCTCCTTTGTTGTTTGTTTGCTAGTTTTTGTTTTGTTTATGTTTGAATT
>NW_011221670.1:0-461 GCF_000146605.3 Meleagris gallopavo | reverse complement strand
AAACAGCATCTAGTGTGCAGTCAGTAAACAGCTTCTCATGCTTGTAATGCTATAAATGGGAATGGAAAATACCACAGTAACAATGGGGTGGCAAAGTCTTTGGCTACAAGCAAATGAGAATAAGCCCAAATGCACCAGCCACAGACCCAGAAAAGAAGGAAAAGAGCAGCTTACCTTCAGAAGGCCTCAGGTAGTTAGGGATCTCCAGCAAGAGATAGCCTTACTTCCACTGCCAACCCTTAAATGAGGTCTAGAAAGAGGTGGATCCTGGGTCTATCGCTTCCAGTCACTCAGCTGCACTGCTTGCATCTGAGCAACCCTGGGTTGGCCCTGCCTTCTCTCCACGTGCTCAATCACTCTTTCAGGCCATCACTTAGCATTTCCACTACAATACGGAAGTACCTCAGCTGGACACAACACACTTTGTATCATCGCACCATTGCGTCAGATACAACAGTCCA
>NW_011221669.1:0-535 GCF_000146605.3 Meleagris gallopavo | reverse complement strand
GGCCTGCTGGAAAATCCTAAACTTTGTGAGAGTAAGAATCAAGTCTGTTTCAATATTCTGAAATTCCAATTCAGACCAAAAAAGAAACACACCCGTGGGTGCCAGGCCCTGGCAGCACATCCACACAGCGATGGGTGGCAGAGGGCAAAGCGAGCGTGACTGATCCTTGTCCCCAGGGTGACCGAGCACAGGCGTACTGTGAGCTGGAGAGCGCCCTGTGGGAAGACGACAGCCGCCCGCCGTGCGGAGTGGTGAACCGGCTGCTGGCAGAGGTGTCCCAGGACCTGACGGCAGCCCAGGTGAGGGGTCACTGCCAAAGGCAAAAGGAGCCGCCTGCCCACGCTGGTGTTCTGCTGGTGGATGGTGGTGGCTTAGCCCTTCCAAGGGCCTCAGGCAATCTCCTGTGCCACGTGTCACCAGAGACTCTTTTTCAGGGCGTGACCAGCAATGTGAGGACAGCTGCCAGCAATGTCCTGGTGGCTCTGGCCCGGACGCACTTCACCTTGGTGATGGCCGAGCTCCAGAGCCACCTGAA
>NW_011221668.1:0-496 GCF_000146605.3 Meleagris gallopavo | reverse complement strand
ACTGCAGGTCACGTGTTCTCTCTGAATAATATTGAATACTAACATTAATATTTAACAGGTCTAGAAAATTTAATAATTTAGTAAGTAAAAAAAAAAAAAACACCTTTTTTCTTCAGGTAATATTTTAAAGTGTTTTTATTACATCAATGATGTACTTCATAAGGGGAAGTTAATCAAAAGTTCCTAGAAAAATACGGAGCTATAGATGATCCAATCCTGAAAAAAATTAAATGACACTAACAACAAGAGAAACCTTAATTTTTCAAGCCTGCTGTTAATAAGTAGCATTAGCAGGGGACATTTCCTCTCAGTTTGTCTTTATTCATCAGCTTCCGCACGCAAAAGGGTTGAAAGATTCATTCTTGTTTTTTCAAGTGCTGCAGTTTTTGCTCGTCTCGAAGGCCTTGAACTTGGCACTGGGACTGATTCTGGCATTTCATCATCACTGAAATATAAAGTATTTTAAAATTAAGCCCAAAGGATTAAATAGATTAAA
>NW_011221667.1:0-494 GCF_000146605.3 Meleagris gallopavo | reverse complement strand
ATGGGCTGTGGGCAGGTCTTATAATGCCCACTTTTTCTAATTCCTGCACCGTTTTTGATATTTCGTCCTGCCCACCCGGGAGTCTGTACTGTCTCACATTAGTAATCCGGCGCGGTTTTGGCAGGCAAATTGGCCCATGTTTCGCATGGCCTCTTAATATTGCCTGCACCGCCCGGATACTAATACATCTCTGTCGGAGTCTGAACTCTCCCACGGTTGTCTGGAGAGCCAGACCGCATAGAATATCTATGCCCAAGATGTATTCCTGGACTGGGGCAATAGATACCTTATACTCCCGGGGTGGGAGATGCCCAACCCCCAATTTTAACCATGTTTGGGTGACAGGAATAGTTTGTCCCCCAAAACCACCAATCATCACTCTGTTTCCATTAAATTTCTTTGGATCTCCGTAAGTGATTGATGTTTCTGCTCCAGTGTCCACTAATGCCATAACTCTCTGAATATTTTTCGGGACCAATAAATCGTTAGTTCTA
>NW_011221666.1:0-556 GCF_000146605.3 Meleagris gallopavo | reverse complement strand
GGCTCCACTGCCCACATGAAGGGGATGGGGAAATGAAGTAGACGTTCAGCTGTTTGTTCTCCTTAGAAAGGAGACTCTGGTGTTGGTATAAGCAGTAAAACAGTTGGCCTTCCCTTCCCCCTGCATCATGACCACTTTTCCTTTGCAAAGCTTTTATATAGAGCGCAAGAGCCTATAAATAACAAGGGAGCCTATAAATAAATACAGCTGTGAGCCAACAAAGGCTTCTGACAAATGATGTTTATTGAATTTCTCACGTGTGGTCCAGTTTTTTGAATCCAATGATGGGGCTTGCTAAGTTTTCAAAAGGGTAGTTTGTGCTAAGCCTAAGATTCTCCTCTCTCAAGCTTTCTGGCTAGATGAGTAAAAGAGGAATGGGGAAAGATTAGATTGTTGTTTGGGTTTTTTTTGTTTTTTTTGTTTTTTTTCATTATTAACTTTGGACTAACCAATCCAGGATCTAGTGCCCATTGTTTACACAAGAAAGTTTATGAGAGAAAACTATATCACTGCAAAGTGCTGGCTGAATTGTGAAAGTCCCCTCAGTAATTAATCC
>NW_011221665.1:0-519 GCF_000146605.3 Meleagris gallopavo | reverse complement strand
CCTGATGCTTAGCACACTAATTTAAAAGATAAGAAAACACTGCTGAAGTTGTCCTATTGCACTGTAGCTGGGCAAGTCAGAGAGCACACAGAGAATCCAGTCTCAGAGTTGGCTGCTTAATAGTAAAAATCATCACTCAGGAAGTGGCTCAGTAATTATGGAAATAAAAATAGTAAAGCTTTCCTCTTCTACTAAGACAGCAAGAGTATGAAGAGTCCATAAAACAGTGTGTGCGTGTGTGTGCAGCTGTGTTCCACAAAAGGAAATTCAAAATTGTTCCTAAGACAGGATCCTGGAGTGTATTTTCATTAATAGTTTTGTTAACATAAGACACTCGTATAAGCAAGATGATGCTAGCATGAAGAATTATCAATATTAATTATAATACTCAACAAAAGAAAGAACAAAGGAAAAATGTTTTCCTTTGCATATTTGTAAAGTGTTTGACTTTACATACATCCTAGGTGAGGTATCACAACTAAACCTAAATTTGATGGCTTATATTCTTAATAGGATACA
>NW_011221664.1:0-303 GCF_000146605.3 Meleagris gallopavo | reverse complement strand
AAAAATATATTTGCACTGCTGTTAATCTTTTCAATTCTCCCCCACAAAAAAATAGGAAACAAGATTTTAGTGTAAAATCCTGCTCCCTTGGAGCAGTCTTATTATGTAAATATAGCTGACAGACTATTTAAAAGAGATAGCACTTGATTTAGAGCTGAATTTCCTCCATCTGTCCTTAACAGAGATGAACAATAGGCAGTATCATGTCACATCCTCTTATTGAACAAAAAATTAAAAAAAATAAAAAAAAAAGAAAGAAAAAAAAAAAGACATGCTCCTGAACTTCAGTGATTGCTTGGTATG
>NW_011221663.1:0-342 GCF_000146605.3 Meleagris gallopavo | reverse complement strand
GATTTTGAGAGATTGTGACAAATGTGTATATTAACTCTGCACAAAGTTTGACTGGAAAATGTCACTGACTTCTTTGGGGAGTACAGCTGCAATAGCTGGATATTAAATTGTGATTGCATCATAAGCAGTTACAGTAGACGAAGTAGTGATTTTTCTTTACAATACTGAGAGCTGTTATTTAAATTGGAGATTACACTCGTCTGGTAGCAGTTACGAGTAGATTCTGCAAAAAAAAAAAAAAAAACAACCGACAATACTGTCATTCCCAAAGAGCTTAAGTACAGAAATGATGAACACAAAATAATCAGCATGAGCTGCAGTAGTGGTAACTTTCATCACTGG
>NW_011221662.1:0-525 GCF_000146605.3 Meleagris gallopavo | reverse complement strand
ATTAAAGTAGCTCTAAAATATCACTTATATTAAGGGAAAAGTTAATTTACTGTGTATTTTTAACTAAGGGTGGCATTCAGTATTACTCATAAACATGCTAATGGTTTGAAATTTCTTGTTATTTTTTCCTTTTTTTTTTTTTTAAGTTTTTCATCTTAGAATTCAAAGCTTAACTAAAAAAAATATTAGGACAATAAGCAAAGACGTAGGAATTATTGTGGAGCAATTGAATTTAACAGCTAGAATTTTTTGATCTGTTAGCTTTTTGGCACTGCTTTTATTTTCTTTTTCTTTTTTTAAATATACAAGTGCATTTCATAGTTTCCTCTTTATCTTAATATTAACAAGAACTTGCCAGCTCTTTTTACGTTTAAACATTTAAAATTAAAATTTAAAACATTTAAAAATTTTAAATTAAAAATAAAAACATAATAATGAAAAAATTCTAAACCACATCTTTTAGAAAATTTTTGACAGATTCCATGCTAATATTATCAATTATATATTTTAGCAAAAGCAGTTTTC
>NW_011221661.1:0-355 GCF_000146605.3 Meleagris gallopavo | reverse complement strand
TTTTCTCTGAAATTAGAGCTGAAAATGCTCATGGTGCAAGGGTACTGACTTTGTGACCAAATGTGGAATTTTACTGATAATATTTTAGAATCTGGGTTGCCTTTACGTGAAGTGTTAAATATTTATATTCAAACTTAATCCTTGACGTGCACTAATTCTGTCTTTTAAAGGAATTTGATAGAACCTGCAGGGGCTAAGTATAAACTGCTATAAAGCAAAAGCCCTATCTAAATCAAAAAAAGAAACCGTAACCCTAAACATAAAAAATAGCCAGAATTTTGGCAAGGCCTGAATAGCATTTTTAAACTCCAGTATGGAATTAAATGCAAACCATTGCAATAATTCTATTTTTAAA
>NW_011221660.1:0-389 GCF_000146605.3 Meleagris gallopavo | reverse complement strand
ATAACTGCCCTCAATCTCCGGTGATGGAGCCGTCATTGTGAACAATGCTGGTGAGTGTATTGTCTCGCTGTCCTTTCACTCAAGAGAAAGGTCAAAAGAACAGCTTTAAAAAAAAAAAATGTTCAATTCTCCTGTTATGGTTTTGCATAAGGAGACGGTCGTTTTTGGAACGTGCAAGCATTTGGGTGAAATAAGGCAGAAATGTGATTTTCCATGTTGCCGCTGGTACATTTTTAAAAAACATGCTGACATGAGCAATCGCAAACCAGATTTCTCACTGAGGTTTATGTAATTTTCCATATTAAAAAAAAAAAGAAAATTACTACATAATTATTGTTTGACAGATTTTATTTTTCTGAAGCCTTGTGTGTAATTTTTATTTTTATTCG
>NW_011221659.1:0-479 GCF_000146605.3 Meleagris gallopavo | reverse complement strand
CCTTTCCTAAGGTTTAACTAAGGCTGTTTGTCCAAATCTGCTCATATACCATTTGATATCATGTAGGTAGAAATCAAAACTACAAATGGGAGAGGCCACAGACTTAGCCAAAGTGAAATGTCTGCCAAGAGTCCTTATCCTATGTGACACCCAAGCTGAGGTCTGCACGATTACACTCACTTGGAACAGTTCTTTTGCAACTGTTGTTTCCTTTAAATTTGATATGAGTGCGCCCAAACTTCTATAAATACATTAAAAAAAACAACAACACAACTCTTTTCTTTGTGTTTTCCTGAATTTGCCTCTATCGTGTGTTGCTCTGCTTTTTAATTTTTACTGAGGACAATTGATGGTTTGCGTCATTGACACAGCAAAACCAAAACTCAAAACAGAAATGCAAAAGCACGCATGCAAGTTGATAAATAAGTGGATTATAAAATGAATTAACATTTTTTAATGAATTTTCATTTAAGAAGCTA
>NW_011221658.1:0-490 GCF_000146605.3 Meleagris gallopavo | reverse complement strand
TAGCCTTTCACCTCTGGAGAGCTGGATTCAATGCCTGTTAAGACACAAGTGACAATGAGTTTGGCTGTCTCACGTTTAGAGCCCCAAATGGAATGCAGCCACCTTAGCAAACGCTCCAGCAAATTTGGTGCAACTCAGCAGCTGCCTGCTCAGGGCTGGAGCAGCCAGAGGGGGGAGAGCAGGTGCTGCAGGCGTGGGGGGGTCCCCAGAGCGTTGGCAAAGCCATGAAGGACAGGGTGGAGGGAGGAAAGCAGCACGGAGGCCCTGCCTGCTCACTGATCTGCCTTCTGCAGGAGGGGGGGTGCAGAGACCACAGCTGCCCCCAGGGGCAACGAGACAGAGACGGTTACCTGGCCAGACTTCATCATTCACGCTGTGGGTTTTTGGGTTTGTTTGGTGTTGTGTTTTGGTTGTTGGTTTTTTTGAGCACACGAGACCCCGTGCAGAGGCCCTGCTTAGAGGGGAGCCCGGCTCCCAGGTTGGCCTTCGG
>NW_011221657.1:0-500 GCF_000146605.3 Meleagris gallopavo | reverse complement strand
AAAGCTCTGCTTAGTAATATAAAAGGTGCAATGTAGGTCCAGTCATCTGCATATGTTGCACTACACATTAAAGAGGCTAAGTCTTGAAATTCACTGCAGGTGTCACAGAGTAGCTTAAAAGCTAACCAGACTTGAAAAAAAAACAACACTCTGTAAAACTTAAATGAATGTGCTAAGAAGTTGATTTAGTGCACAACACTACATGCAAGACCATCTACAGGGAAGAAGAGTTGGGGAGGTATTTTGAATTTTTTCATTTTCTTCTATGAAGATTAAAAAGAAAATGGCAAAGCCACAATAATTTTCCTGACAAGAATGCAAGAAGACCTTTCTCTGAAGATCTGCTTTGAACTAGCCACTACAGTTTGCTCTAGCAGTGGCACAAACCTCATAAATCTGCTATGAATAGAGAGCAGTGTGTACCATCACTGTCTCTGAATGAGAAAGAGAGTTTAGGCTAAAATGTGGATGAGTCAAATAGCATCATTTCATGCCAAGTT
>NW_011221656.1:0-381 GCF_000146605.3 Meleagris gallopavo | reverse complement strand
ACCTTTTTGTTTTGTATACACTTTAATTTGACAAGTAACAGAAAGTACATCGTAAACAGATATATAAAAACTATCAGAATTTATCAATAATTGTTAGAGTTCATTATGAAACAAAAGTAGATCTACGTTTTTCTTTATGAATTCAGTGAATTCAGTGTAGGATTCTTAAAAAACCATGAGCACTGGCAAAAGTAAGAAAAGGCTGTCAGGCATGCAGACTTCAACCTTGACAGCTTATCTAGATCCAGACCTCCAGTCCACATGCGAGCACATAAGGATAGTTTCAACAGAACAAAATATTGCAGTCTTAATATCAATTATGATTCTTTTTTTTTCTTCTTTTAGGTTATAGAGTTTACAAACAAAAAACTGACCTAACAG
>NW_011221655.1:0-387 GCF_000146605.3 Meleagris gallopavo | reverse complement strand
AGAAATCAGGGCCACTTGACCAGAAAGGAGCCAGTCAACTTGTAACCTTCCACACCTGTTACTACAAGTGGTATTTCTGAACCACTACAGGGTGGTGTTTTTTTTCTTCCATCCACTAGGTTGGGCTTTCTGTGGGATGCAAACAGGTCCATGAGTTGCCATTTGTCACACGGCCTTCAGACAGAGAAAATACGCTAACGCAATAAACGAAAAATTGGGAATCGCTGTAAGAGCAAACAGAGGAACGCTCTGTTCCACCCAGGAACCTTTTCAGAATGTGTATTTGAAAACAGTAGCCAGGGGAACCAAAACAGCTCAGACTTGTTGAAAAGAGCCTTACATTTAAGCACAAGACTTCTTCAAAGCTTCATCTTTCATAGAACCGTT
>NW_011221654.1:0-411 GCF_000146605.3 Meleagris gallopavo | reverse complement strand
AATGGTGGCAGGGATGGAAGCCCTCCTGCGGAGGACAGGCTGAGAGCTGGGGCTGAGCAGCGTGGAGAAGAGAAGGCAGGAGAAGGAGAGCTGAGAGCGGCCTGTCAGCATCTAAAGGGGCTGTGAGAAGGGAGGGGACGGACTCCATAGTGGGGTCTGCGATAGGAGAAGGGGAAATGGCTTCAGACGACAAGAGGGGAGATTGAGAGTGGAGATGAGGCAGAAGGTTTGGCACTGAGGGCGGTGAGGCACTGGCACAGGTTGCCCAGAGAGGCGGTGGTGCCCCGTCCCTGCAGACAGCCCAGGTCAGGCCGCTGGGGCTGTGAGCACTGCTGGAGCTGTGGGTGTCCCTGTGCACTGCAGGGAGCGGCACCAGGCGGCCTTTCAGCTCCCTTCCAGCCCAAACCATTC
>NW_011221653.1:0-482 GCF_000146605.3 Meleagris gallopavo | reverse complement strand
TTCTCATAGGGTGTCTCTGCAGCTCCTATAATTTCTTTAAAACAAAACAACATTGGAGCATAATACATTCAAAATCACAGGAATTCATCCAACCATCCCCACGCACACCCACAGCTCTATAGCACTCTACAACAACCCTCAGAGTCGGAGAGGACCTCTGAGGTCCCCACATCCAACCCCACCGCACTGTGTGCACCGACCCTCAGTGCCAAACCCCCAGGGATCGGTGACCCCCCCCCTTCCCTCCCACACCCCCCCACCTACGTGCCCGCAGTTCATCCAGCCGTGCTCCGCTCTGCCAGCAGCTGATGCCGGGCGGCGGCTCTGCGCTCAGCATTGTGAGCTCCCTGCTGAGCCGCGATGCTCTCTGCATGCTGTGGAGACGTGGCTCTTCTTCAGCCGCCCTTAAGGAACACAGAGGAAGGTTTGGGTTGGGAGAGGCCTTAAGGACCACCTCATCCCGACCCCCAGCTGTGGGGCAC
>NW_011221652.1:0-579 GCF_000146605.3 Meleagris gallopavo | reverse complement strand
GAGAGTTAATAACCATTCATAATGCTTGGAGGAATTGGAAACAGAGACCAGTCCCCTTTTTAATTGTTTTCCTTTCCCGTTTGGTATTTTAATTGCAGCTTCTCTGGATTCATTTAAGATTCTTGGATGATGGATTTGTTTTCTGCCTGTTTATCTTTAATAATAATTGCTGGACCCTACAGGATGATGTGGGAAATCAGGGGATTCCAAGTTCTTGAGTACCATCCAAACTTGTTGGTGAACTTTTTTAATGGCCTCATTTATCCAGTGTTTATATTCCAAATATAACATTCCATAGATGTTATTAATATTTGAAGTGATATTTCAATTTTACACAGCTATCATCTCTGCAGAAATTTCTCCTCTTTTAGTTTCTTTTACCATTTTAAGCACAACTTGGACCTGTTTTCCTTGCTCACCTTTATGGGTGAGGGAGTAAACTTAATTTTTATTTATTTTTTATTTTTTCTTTTTATAAATGTGTTCTAGTTGGAGCTGAGCACACCTCCTGGTTGTTTTTGTTTTTTAATCACGTGTTCTGTATTCAGCCCAGTTCTGTGGATCTTCAGTGACGTACAC
>NW_011221651.1:0-533 GCF_000146605.3 Meleagris gallopavo | reverse complement strand
CTCAAGGCTAACAGACCCAGTTCACTCAGCCTTTCTTCATAGGGGAGATGCTCCAGGCCCTTCACCATCTTTGTGGCCCTCTGCTGGACTCTTTCCAAGAGATCTCTGTGTTTTTGTACTGGGGAGCCCAGAACTGGACACAGTACTCCAGGTGAGGCCTCACCAGGGCAGAGTAGAGGGGGAGGATCACCTCCCTCGACCTGCTGGACATGCTCTTTTTAATGCACCCCAGAATGCCATTGGCCTTTTTGGCCACAAGGGCACACTGCTGGCTCATGGCCAACCTGTCGTCCACCAGGATGCCCAGGTCCCTCTCTGCAGAGCTCCTCTCCAGCAGCTCATCCCCCAGCCTGTATTGGTGCATGCAATTATTCCTCCCTAGGTGTAAGACCCTACACTTGCTTTTGTAGAACCTCATCCGGTTTCTTACTGCCCAGCTCTCCAGCCTGTCCAGGTCTCGCTGAATGGCAGCACAGCCTTCAGGCATGTCAGCCAATCCTCCCAACTTCGTATCATCAGCAAACTTGCTGAGG
>NW_011221650.1:0-409 GCF_000146605.3 Meleagris gallopavo | reverse complement strand
TTCTGATGGAAATGTATAAAAATAGTTATAAAATTCTTAGCAGTTTTTAGAAATCTCAGCTGGAGTTATACTTCCACATCTGACTACATAACCACAGATGCTTTAGACTCTGTGAAGTTCCCTGTCATCAGCTGGGATTTGATGTGGAGCACAGATTCATGTCCTTGGGGCTGTTCATAGTGGCTATGGCAGATGCATCATAACCAAAGTCAAAATTTTTTCTTCCATGCCTCCTATTTCTTTTTCTCCCTCCCCCTCCATTATTTTTTTTCCCCTTTTTATTTTGTTCCCCCTCCTCCCCCCACCTTGCCATAAATGGAAAAAGGTTGAAGTGACTGCTAATTTCATTTATATTCATGTTTATTTTGTCATCTAAATCAACTCATATCAAACCCAATATATTAAAAGC
>NW_011221649.1:0-467 GCF_000146605.3 Meleagris gallopavo | reverse complement strand
CGGCTGCCATGAGCACTGTGAGCTGGCAGCTCTCACAGGAAGCAAAAACTCGTGCCATACCGGTACGAGTTGCTGGGGCTTCTGTCCTGGCGCTCAGCTGGGAAGCCGGAGACGATTCCGCTCCACCCGCACCTGTCCACAAACACAGAGCAGCTCCTGTCACACTGGCCACGTACTGCTTTAGACTGCAATGCCAGCACTGCTCCACAGCACTCTTCTCTCCCTGCTCCACAGCAGCATCTGGCAAACAGCTGCTGGGTGCCTGCAGCACCGTGCCAGTCCAGAAAGGAACCGTGTGCGGAACTGTCTGCAGAAGGGAAGGGCTGGAAGGGGACGGGAAGATCTGAAGCCCTTTCCTTTGGGATAGCCCCATAGGAGGCTTATGGAGCAGATTGTGCTGAGCCTTTGGCAAGGCACTGCTTCTAGGCACAGCTGTAAGGAGAAACATTCCCATCGTGTGTTGTCAT
>NW_011221648.1:0-304 GCF_000146605.3 Meleagris gallopavo | reverse complement strand
AAATCTTGCACGGTCATCAGAAAACCTGGATTAAACCCAAGAATAAACGCAAGTCTTCAACAAATGTCTCACTCACAGATAGGTCTTGTTCAAGTGAAATGCTCCCAAGCAAGCTGAACTGCCAGGAAAGAGCATCAATTTGCAACACTTGAGATTCAATGTTTATTGTTCTTCTTCTTTATATTGAGAAGTTGAGTATGCCTACATATCTTCTTGACTGAAGTCCCTGCGAAATGTTGGTCACCTGGTGATTCTGAAGTGGAAACATTACTCAGTGTTCCGTCACCAGCACCCATAGCACTTC
>NW_011221647.1:0-456 GCF_000146605.3 Meleagris gallopavo | reverse complement strand
TTCAGGAATATAATGAGTATTCAAGGATATCTTCTGCTAAACTGTAGAGTTTGGGAGCCTACTAGGGTTGTAGGTGTTCTTTGGTTTTTTTGTTTTTGTTTTGTTCTTTTTTTTCTGTTGTTTTTTTTTGCTCTAGTTGAACCAAATTTACAATAAATATCCCCATATTCCAAATAAAGACTGTTCTAAAAGTTAGGCTACATTACCAAGAGTCTTGCTCAACCTTTTGTTCCATTTCTTCCAAACTTTATTCGTGCAGTAATGTTTTTTGTCTGTGTGTCTAAGTTTTTATCTTCATAACTAGTGGAAATTTTCAAATAAGGAATTTTGAACAGTGGCCAGTGATGCCAGCATTGACAGATCAATGTGAAGTACCAAAGCAGGATTTACTCTGAGCTTTCTTGTGTGCTGTTCTTGTGTTCGACAAAGGCTCCCTGTAAACATCTAGAAAGATGC
>NW_011221646.1:0-407 GCF_000146605.3 Meleagris gallopavo | reverse complement strand
AAAACCTAACAGCTTTTGTAAAGAGCTGCATTCATCCCTAAAGTACATGAAGAAGAAGTAAGAAGCGCTTAGAACCTTTCCGTGGGCATTTGAAACAGAAAGCAGAATTTCTTTAACAATTTCTGCTGGCTGCTTACTTCGTTGAGGCAGAGTACAGCTGTATGAAGGACATACAAACAAGTGCCCGTGCTCACTACTGATCGTAGCACTGATGTGACAGCCTTTTTTTGCCCTCTTACTGTGGGAGAAGCTGTGAGAACCGCTGCACTGACAACGAATGATGTGCTTTCCAGCAGCCTGCAACTGTGAAAAGAAAGCCTTTTCCAATCACTGCTCAAATGCTCTGCTTTCCCTTGCTTTCACTTCATTTTCTCGTCACTTTGGGCCCTGTTACTCCGGCTCTTGTC
>NW_011221645.1:0-654 GCF_000146605.3 Meleagris gallopavo | reverse complement strand
GGTTTGACTGTATTCCATCTGTCTGACCACATGTCCTTGCCCCAGATCGGCCGGGCATGGATAGTCCAGTTCCTGGGTGGCCCACTGTGCAATCCACAGAGTGAGCCCCTCGGTACACAGCCCAACTATCCGTACAGGTGTTCAGGATACCATCACCGGGTTCCTAGTTATAACCATCCACACGGCTCGCAGTTCTGCCCATTGGCTGAAGGTGGGTCAGATCTTTTACCCACCCCTGAATCGGCAGAGTGGTCTTGACTATAACTTCAGCCGTTTGAGTTATTGGCTCTATTGCCTGCAATGCCGAATAGACAGCCAATAACTGTCTTTCAATCCTACTGTATCTTTCTTCTGCTCCATGCCAGATCTGAGCCCAGAAACCAATGGGGGTCCAAACAGAACTCTGGCGTTGCCACAGGCCCAACCAAAGCCATCTTGAGTGACGCAAACATCCAACTCGGCTGGGAGGGTAGGATCAAATACACCCAATGCCTGGGCTTGTTGAACTGCCAGTTTTACTTGTTGGAAAGTGTCCTGTTCTGTTTTCCCCCAATCCCAAAAGCTGCCCCTTTCTTGTGAGTCTGTACAGTGGCCTTAGCAGCTGCGCTAGGTGAGCTATAAAAGAACGCCAATAACCCAATACACCTAGAAACT
>NW_011221644.1:0-449 GCF_000146605.3 Meleagris gallopavo | reverse complement strand
GAGCGAGATGACAACACACGATGGGAATGTTTCTCCTTACAGCTGTGCCTAGAAGCAGTGCCTTGCCAAAGGCTCAGCACAATCTGCTCCATAAGCCTCCTACGAGGCTATCCCAAGGAAAGGGCTTCAGATCTTCCCGTCCCCTTCCAGCCCCTTCCCTTCTGCAGACAGTTCCGCACACGGTTCCTTTCTGGACTGGCACGGTGCTGCAGGCACCCAGCAGCTGTTTGCCAGATGCTGCTGTGGAGCAGGGAGAGAAGAGTGCTGTGGAGCACTGCTGGCATTGCAGTCTAAAGCAGTACGTGGCCAGTGTGACAGGAGCTGCTCTGTGTTTGTGGACAGGTGCGGGTGGAGCGGAATCGTCTCCGGCTTCCCAGCTGAGCGCCAGGACAGAAGCCCCAGCAACTCGTACCGGTATGGCACGAGTTTTTGCTTCCTGTGAGAGCTGC
>NW_011221643.1:0-414 GCF_000146605.3 Meleagris gallopavo | reverse complement strand
AAACACTTTCAAATATAGACAAACAAACTAGGTTAACATGATAATAGTTTCTTTATAGTTATGATGTCCACATTCTTTGAAAAATATCATCACAAGGAGCCATATCACCTACCTGAAATGGTTTGTCTCTAAGAAAAATAGCAAATAAGGTTGTCAAAATTTTCACTAGCTGCCGGTTCATTCCTCCTGCTTTCTGTGTTGACTTGGAAAATATCCCAGAAACGATTCCAGAGAGATGCAGGGAGAAAGTATGCTGGTGCTGCCTAGATTCCCAAATTCAGCAATAATTTATTTTTCTTGACAATCAGGAAAAGAAGGTCTGGATCTCTACAAACTGGGGATAAAAAAGAAATGCCAGTCCTTGGAATCATGGTCAGGTCAAGCCTAGGCTCATCTCCAGCAGCCAACAGAAAA
>NW_011221642.1:0-543 GCF_000146605.3 Meleagris gallopavo | reverse complement strand
AGAATGACAACATTTGGTCTTGATAATTTAAAAACTAATTTAGTTTAATTGTACAAGAAAAGTAAATTGTTAACATCTTTATTTACTGATGAGACAACGTGTCGGTCCTGGAACCTATTCAAAATGGACAGCCATTTATTAGTCCCTTGAGCAATGAAGTTTTTAAACTGCAGACTTTTTTCTTCTAAGTTTTGAGTTGTTTTGTTGCTTTAAAAAAGAAAAAATCTTAAGTGGATGTTTCATTTTACTAAGGGACTAGATCATGCCTTTTTATTAAATGCTATACAAAACTAATAGGGAGATTTTGGACACAAAGAAAAGAAATAAGCTTTCTCTGGTTTACCCTTTGCTTTTATTTCCTTCCTTTTCTTTTCTTCTACGTGATGTCTTAGTGCATCTAAAAGCTATGACTTTCCAAGTTGCAGAGTTTATGTATCTGATTGTATGTACGTATTGAGGTATTGGAATTATTTACAAGGCTAGAATTACAAAATCAGCCCTATATACTGGGTAGGACTATGGCAGCAGCTATAGAGTAGGATT
>NW_011221641.1:0-354 GCF_000146605.3 Meleagris gallopavo | reverse complement strand
AGCTCCTGAATTTTCTAGGGTGGTGTGTGTGTGTGTGTGTGTGTGTGTGTGTGAAAAAGAAAGAATTAGGTAACAAAAGTTGGGGTCCTGAGCATGTTTGTACACTATCTTACTTTTAGATTGCTAAGTGAAAGTTCTGAGTGTTGACCATTGTGGCATTAGGAGCTTTGAGAGAGCAAGAGTTCTTATATGTATGTTTTTGTTACAATGCTGTTCTTTCCTTTGGACTTAGGCTGTGAAGGCTAGCTCAGAGGCAACTGAACTGCTTCAGAATATCCGTCAAGCTAAGGAGAGAGCTGAGAAGGAGTTAGAGAAACTTCAAAATCGGGAAGATTCTAATGAAAGCATGAAGAA
>NW_011221640.1:0-401 GCF_000146605.3 Meleagris gallopavo | reverse complement strand
AGCAGCAGTCTCCATGCATTTGTGTTTTTTCTTGCCTGTATCTGTAGCTCGATCAGACGGCAAACTACATCCTCCTGCGAGTCACCTTAAATAACACTGATGTAGGAGAAAGTGTTGGATTTCAGGCGAGCTCCACTTTAACTCTTAGGATCAAACACTTTTCTCCCTCACCATCACGATGTCCTTCCTTTCAGGAGGGGCAGAGCACGGCTTGATGCAGCGTCACCAACCTTTCCTCTGCCTCTCCTCGGGATTATTCCCGGCAGCCCCTTCCCAGTGCCAACAGATCATTACGAGATTCGCTTCCTCCCACCCCACACCCGCCTCGCCACGGGGGGAAAAACGATCCTTGTCGATCTGCAGATGAATGTAAGCGGGGAGGAAGACGTTTAAGTAAAAAA
>NW_011221639.1:0-386 GCF_000146605.3 Meleagris gallopavo | reverse complement strand
GATTTTTCTGATTAATCAGTCCTTTGCATACTTTATATATAGAAAACAAAAAATACAGTAAAAATAGTAAAATGAATTAAAAAAACAACATTAAAATTCATAAACAACTACAATTCGGTTTACTTCTCTTTAATGCATCCCCAGCTAATCAAGCACAACAGTGGCAAGTTTCCAGTCTAGGCCTCAGAGATGCAGGTTTTTTTTCTCTGCAGAAAGAAAAAATACTATAAACCAGAGGATTCTTGCATAGGCAGGAGAGAGTAGAGAATAAATTGAGTTTCTCTCCTCCCAGCACCCTCATGGACCTTGGAAATTGCCATTCCACATGCACCAAAAAAAGCTCTCTATCTGATGAATTACATCACATACACCTCTGCATTCATTTT
>NW_011221638.1:0-385 GCF_000146605.3 Meleagris gallopavo | reverse complement strand
CCCGCTTTAAAAAACACAGTGTAGGTTTTAATCAATAGGCTTGAGTGTCATCATAAATTCCGTGTCTCTAAGAGTGTTAATCCCAACCTGCCGGATCTACTGTGCTTCTTTCTGTTCCTCTGATACTGAGAGCTTCTATAATGGTGGCTATGAATGAAGTCCACGCACGTCCTGTCCCTGCTGGAACCAGAGTCTTAATATTTGGAGGTGGAGAAACAGTAGCAGTTGGACACCCAATCCTTGTGGTTGTACAAATGTTTGAAGCGTTTCCAGGGTGAACTGAATGGCTGCATGGCATTCATAACCTGCAAAAAAAAAAATAAAAAAATAAAAAAAAAGAAGAGAAAAGAAAGTGCTGGAGTCTCAGGGCGCGTAAGAGCCAGAG
>NW_011221637.1:0-470 GCF_000146605.3 Meleagris gallopavo | reverse complement strand
AGTTTCTCTTCCCTCCCTAACTGCCTGTTTAACCCAGTGCCTCTAGTGAAAAATCAGTGTGAGCAGCCAAGATTTAAGTATTAGGAAGAAAAAGAGAAAAATGGTATAACTCTGCTTCCTTCAGAAATGAAGCTTAAAAAAGATTTGCCTCAACTCTCTGCAGGCTCCACCTCAGCAGCTGGCTGGAGAGGCTTTGGGAAAAGCCCGGAGCTCTTAGCGACAGTAAGAGCTGCCGCTGGGACAGCAGAGCCATCTCACTGTAATGTGCTCTTCTTCCTTCAATCTCCTTCTAGCAGTTTTTGGAGCTGAAGATCCCCCGGTAGCTTCATCCGCTCCCTGTGCAAGGTAGACCAGATGGCACGTGGCAAATGATTGCCCACAAATGTCAGGCAGATTTCTTGCTTGGCAGGCTATGGCTGTGCAGTCCTGCCTTTTTGTTTTACTGCTTACTATCAATAAGCAATCCCTGT
>NW_011221636.1:0-473 GCF_000146605.3 Meleagris gallopavo | reverse complement strand
GGCAGCATTTTACCAAGTGCTGTCCCTCTGCTAGCAGATGGGGACTCTGGCACAAAGCAGCATTGCTGGAGGTGGATCTGCTCCCCAGCCCCGGCTGCCAGCAGCCTCACCACCAGCCCTGCACGTGGATTTCCTCTGCTTGCATCTCTGCTGTGCTCCCTACTGCTGTCGGGCACACTCACAGCCGAAGCACGCTTGCTTGTGGCCCTGGATCACGTCGTGCAGCTCTGCACAAGCTGGGGCTAGGACTCTTTGCCTAAGGGACTGGTTTCCCTAAGGCTGGCTGGTCACAGCACCACAGACAGCATCCTTCCGAGGGCTGAGCTGGAGGGCAAGTGACAAAAACCCACACGGGACCGGTGTCCCATCAAAGCTGGATGAGGCTGTGTTACTAAACACGGTGCGACAATGGCTGCTAAAGCATGTGGGGGACAAAGCGTGGCACGTACCTGGCAAGAGATCAGAACGAGGTA
>NW_011221635.1:0-347 GCF_000146605.3 Meleagris gallopavo | reverse complement strand
AGAGTCTACCTTACTTTTTTTCTTTTTTCTTTTTTTTTTTCCCCTAAAAAATAAAATCCAGTTTGTGAATGAGTAATAGCACTGTTGGAGATAACAGAGATGAGATACCAGGCAAGACAGGCTGAAACAAACTGTCATTTAATAGAAAACCCCGAAAAATGCTGAAACAGAAATCAGTTGTCTTGTTTAGCTGCACTGAGAGTTTAGCTTAGTTTTGCTTTGTGCTCCCACTTGCATTTTTCTCTCCAACTGTCTGAAACATGGGCTGTGCCATGCCTCAATCAGCTGACTCCTCACTGGCATCACGGCACGAGAGGGGCAGCTGCATGGTGATTGATTCCTCCATT
>NW_011221634.1:0-371 GCF_000146605.3 Meleagris gallopavo | reverse complement strand
TTTTTTTTTTTAAGCATTTGAAAATTGAAGGGTGGGTGTTGGGGGAGGGGGCGAAGGCAGCCCACGCCTGGGGTGGGAAGAGTTTTTAATGGCCGATGCTGGTAATATGGTTTGCCTGCTACAGTGTCTGCACTACTGCAGCTCTGTGTGTGGGCGTAAAGAAATGACACGACTGGGTTTCAAACCATTACACTGAAGATTTGCAAACAGTTAAAAAAAAAAAATAAAAATGCACAAACCCATCAGGCACAAATGAAAAATGGTTACTTTATTTCTCTTTTTCTGAGTTGGGGTTGTTGGTTTTTTGTCTTTTGTTTGTTTTGTTTTTGTTTTTGTTTTTTAATTGAATGGATTTAACCCAGTCAGGTTTT
>NW_011221633.1:0-475 GCF_000146605.3 Meleagris gallopavo | reverse complement strand
CTGGTGTAAACTGGATCCTGTGGAAGGTTGTCAATAGCCAAAGGGCAGCAGTGCTGCAACCATTGCCTTCTTCCCCTGGTGGTGATCTGGCACTGCACCAGCCTAGACTGCAGGACTTCACAAATGGGGAGGCTTGCCCAATTTCTGGTCCTTTGGTGGCAGCTGACCAAGGAGCTGAATCAGAATAGACAAACTGATCCATTTGTAAATGGAAAAGTGACATTTCCTGACTTGGCTATTGAAGTATAAGGGACGCTTCTTTTTAGACAATCATATTTTTAGTTGCTTAGAACTGTGTGAAAACATTAATATGTTGGGGTAAACTTTTCCTTGGAAAGTGGTCTGGGATTCACAATTTTTTTCCCCAGAAGATTTGCAAGACCAGCTTGGTTGTTTTTATGTTTGAGAGAGGCTTGTTTCACTATATATTTTTAAAAATAACCTGTATTTTGTTGAGAATACTGGAACAAATAGA
>NW_011221632.1:0-527 GCF_000146605.3 Meleagris gallopavo | reverse complement strand
AATGTTCCTCCTGAAATTTAAATTAATTTTCGCAATCCTAGCTCCACATTCTGAAGATACAGAGGACTTTCTTCAGTAAATGGTGTTTGAAGTAAAGCGTCATTTAGTATGTCAGCTTTGCAAAATATAATTTGTTTCACATGGCTTCAGGGTTGTTTTTTTTTGTTTTCAGCCTTTTTTTTTTCCCCTCACGGATGCTTTACTGGTATTTTTTTCGTGTCATTTGCCTACACTGGGAATCATTCCTGGTTCCTAGTCTGGAATGTGACATTTCGCAACTCTGTTCTTCAATGACATCATGTGGCTTGTTCTGAACAGAGCAGTAATAAATACAAGCAAGGGGAGTTTGCCAAGCCCTTCTGCAATAAGCATTCTACTGGAACAGTCATTTGTCTGAGATTTGAACTAATTCATGGGGTTTCGATTTTGCGTAGTATGTCGCAATTTTCCATGTAATTAGGACAGGGGTCCCACCTGGATAACAAGGAACCTCTATCTTTCTTTCATCTCCCCCTTAGCAGTGGTTA
>NW_011221631.1:0-417 GCF_000146605.3 Meleagris gallopavo | reverse complement strand
ATTTTTCAGCAGCTCATTAGACGAGAAACAAGAACATAAGGCAGTTGTGGTACCTTGCTATTTCTATTTGCTTAACTAAAAATGGTACAATGGTCTTTTTTTTTTTTTCCAAGCCTATAGACTGTAAATATGAAAAACCATTTTCAGTCTGTTCTCTACTAACATTTAAGACTGTGAGAAAGAGTAGGCAAATATACTTGTGGAGACTGTGTGCTGTTCAGCTTCTACAGAGCAGATTGTATATTTGGGATTTTATGGGAGATAGAAGGGTTGAAAACACATTTCTCTACATCACAAAAATTAAAAACCTAGGCACAAGACTATTCTTTTTTTCCCAAAGATACAATTAGCAGTCTGCCTAAAAGCATTTGCAACTTTTCACAAGCACAAATTGTATTTCTTTGGTTTAGCTGATAA
>NW_011221630.1:0-562 GCF_000146605.3 Meleagris gallopavo | reverse complement strand
ATAAAAACTAAAAACTGCTCGCAGATCACGAGATACTCCCTTTTCTCTTTCTGTTTATCTCAGCAGTGTATTGTGTGCTCCCTAGATGTCTTATCTTCAGCTTTAGAGTAAGGCCTTCAGTTTTCAGACACTCTCTCTCACTATTTTATTTGATTTATTAGATTTAATTCCAATTATACTGTATTATACTGTGTTATCCTGCATTGCTATATTTTATTTAGTAAATTAGTTTTCCTCCTAAGATTGTTGCCGCTGTTTTCTTTTGGGCCCATCTCCTACCTTTCCCTTTCCTTTTCCCTTTCCTGGGTCTGGGCCCGCTGGTCCCCACATTCCATTAGTCACAGAACTGGACCGAACCAGCCTGCAAACTGTTGACACAAGTATAAGGAAATATCCCTTTATGATGATCCATAATAGGTATAAAATGTTCCATCTCAGGCTCAGATAGCCTGACTACAGGTCAAACTCTAGAAATAAATTCTTAGAGTTCTGGTGATTTTTCTTCCGTTAAGCAAAAGGATAGACACTGCACACAGTCATTGTGTTTAACTATGCCAGGAAA
>NW_011221629.1:0-462 GCF_000146605.3 Meleagris gallopavo | reverse complement strand
TTGTCAGACAAAAGATGTCTTTTATCAGGACCAAATTAATTTTAATAAACAATACATTACACTGAATGTTTCAATGAAGGTATTTTAATTTTTTTTTCAGTGTTTAAAATAATATATATATTACTTTTTTTTCTTTTTTTTTTACTTGAAAGTCAATACTCTTTTGCATTATCTGCTCTGTGCATCTCTCTGTCACTCTTGCTGTGTGAGGCCTTCCCAGTTCCTGGACCATTACATATTCTTACATATAAAGATTAAGGTTGATACTCAAAGCAAAGAACTTGTGGAAGTCGTGGCACCATGAGGAAAATCATGCCCTGTGACTTTGATTGATTTTACATGCTGAGATGAGCCTAACATACTTAAGAATCCCCTGATTAATTCACTGATGCTTTTAATTTAAAGAAAGATTAATATTAGGAGAAAATGAGAAGTCCAGCCAAATTAAGCAAACAGTTAAAA
>NW_011221628.1:0-386 GCF_000146605.3 Meleagris gallopavo | reverse complement strand
CCTTACCCTCACCTCCCCCTTGCCGTAGCCTACGATTCCCTTTCCTGCTCTTCTTACCTGAGCTGTTGTCCCTTCCTTTACCTACCTGAGCTGCTTCTTCCTAAAATCACCTAGCTTACCTGCTTGCCCCTCACTTTCCTACCTGAGCTGCTTCCCCCTAACTTACCTAGCTGAGCTCCTGGCCCCTCGCTATGTACTTTAGCAGATGTTTTCTCACTTATCTTCCTTACTGTTTGGCTCGTGTCACAGTTTCTTGTGATAATCAGTGAACTGAGCTCCTCCTCACCTTCTGCCATCATTTACTTCCAAAGCCTCCGTGCTTGTCTGTGAGCTGCTGTCCTGTGCCAGCATGGCAGAAATGAAGTCAGCAAAAGCTGGCGAGTGTT
>NW_011221627.1:0-519 GCF_000146605.3 Meleagris gallopavo | reverse complement strand
CCTCATGATGCACGTCGGGCAACTTGACAAGCAAGCATACCCTTTCAGAGCTCAGGTTCGTACATTTATACAGTTAAGACATACATATGCAGTACACTGGTATATACATTCATCTTTTTCAAGGTCTCAAAGATATGTGCATACCCCTTTGGATATGCTCAGTGGTATTCACGGTAATCGAGTGCCCACCTACTTCTTCCTCTTTTTTTCCACACCAGCTTCATCACTGAAACCTTTGACTCACTTCCATGCACTTATCCCCAGTTTGGATCATTTCCATTGCTTATTAGGCCATAGTGAGCAACTTTTAAAAACTATCTATGTAGAACCCAATGAAAATGTCCATGCACGTTTTGAGGCAAAAGAAAAAAGTATTACTGTTGTGAAACCAACACTTCTCATGAGGCAAAATCATTGAGGCAGAAGATAAACGTATTCTATTATGTCCCCACTACAAAATTATTTAGGAAAAACAAGACTGTTCACCCACAAGAGCTGAAATGGAAAGTTTCAGAACTA
>NW_011221626.1:0-510 GCF_000146605.3 Meleagris gallopavo | reverse complement strand
AAATTCCAGTTTCAAACTCTAGACATTCAGAATACTCGACCCCTTGTCAGTTAAAATAGGATAAGAATTTTCATGCTTTACATAGTTAATTGAGATGAAGAGTTTGTGTTAAATTTCAAACTATATATGCCCAATCTTATTTTTGATTTCAACTCATTGTAATCTCAGTGCATTGCAGTAGGATCAACAAAGGAACTTTCCTTCTGTATGTACTTTATCTTGCATTAAAGAAACTCAGTAGTACACAAACCTCTTTTTCTTTTTTTACTTTTCCTTTTGTTACTTTACCAATGCCATTAGCTGGATTCAGTGTATTTTTGTTTTGTTTCGTTTTATTTTCCTTCTTCTTCTTAATAAATGCATGCTTTCTCCCAAGACATGTGGGCACATCACCTTCTGCCAAACCAGAACAGCAGTAGCTGAAAAATAACTTCACTGAACAGCAGACAGAGTAAAAATTAATTTTATTATTGCTGCAATGGAAGCACAGCTACAATGTGGTGTTCGTTT
>NW_011221625.1:0-509 GCF_000146605.3 Meleagris gallopavo | reverse complement strand
ACCTGTATTCCTCTCATGGTGTTACATAGCTTAGCTTAGTCACTTACTATTTCTTATTCTTTTGTGGGTTTTTTGTGTTTGTTTGGAATTTTTTTTTTAAGCATATTTTAATTCTTCAACGGTTTGGTAAAATAAATTCCTTAATGCCTAGATAGAAGCATTTACAAATATCTCCTCGTTTTTTTCCGTGGGTGACGACTGACAACATAAAGCACCTTTACATGGTGCTGGCATTGGGATTCCAGCTGCAGTTCAGAAAGCAATCCCAGGCTTGTTGTAGGCTTAGTACACGGTAACAACCAGAGCCACCAACAAAACGCTGGCCCACACTGGTACAGACATCAAGGCAGAACTCAAAGGCACTATCTTGTCACTATGCAAAACCTTGCTGCACTTACACAAAGAACACTGTGCATGGTTCTGGTCCTGCATCTCCAGGACTTATTGGAATCGGGAAAAGGCTGCAAACAGGATTAGGGTCCAGGGGTGCCCTCAGAAAGAAGGCTGGA
>NW_011221624.1:0-609 GCF_000146605.3 Meleagris gallopavo | reverse complement strand
ATTTTTATGTAAATCCACTGCATAGTGTTACTTTACTAGGACAATAAATAAAACTAAAAAAATAAAAAAAAATTAAAATTAAAATTGAAGTAAATTATTTTGAGCATTAAAATAGGCCATGGGCTTTAAGTTCCAGAAGGAGTTATTATAAACCCCAACTGGATCCTGTAAATTTACTGAAGTTTATTGAAGTTATAAGGCCACAAGAAGTCTAGTCTGTGGGCCCTTTGGCCAGGTTTTTACTTCCATTTTCCAGGTGGGTGAACTGCAAGGCTTTCGGGAAAATAGGAAGTCTTAAACATGTAATTAAGCTAAGGTTTTCTAAAGAAACCCATACTTCAGTTTGAACCACTTAGGAAAGGATTCAGGTAATTCAGGTTTAAGCTCCCCTCTTGTGGGAGACCCCTTGTGATGTGACTATCCAGCATTCTGGCACTTCAGAAAGGACAGTCATACCTGGAAACGTTTGGAATCACTGGTCTTTTCCAAAAGGCTTTGCTGTAAGCTATGATCCCGAATGGTGGGTAGCAGCTGTTCATCCTACTGGGGCAAGCAGTATCCCATTAGCATGAAGCATGCGATGTAGGTAATGTGTAGGTCTCCAAAAAC
>NW_011221623.1:0-470 GCF_000146605.3 Meleagris gallopavo | reverse complement strand
TTTGTGCTGCTATAGTCAACCTGTGGCCATTGGCTCTCTATTTTTCTTCTTTCTTTTTTTTTTATTTTATTTATTGTGTAAACGGTTTACCATTATTTTTCACAACAATGCAAGTAAATACCAAAGTCAGCTCATTGAACTGCATCTTCTACAAAGGAAATTTTGAAGCACTTAAGGCAAGATTTTTTCATCTTTGACTTCTATTTAACATTGAAAAAATACTGGACTGATCAGCTTAACAAAATTTATATGGGAAAAATCTCTTTTTTTTTTTTAATTTATTTATTCTTTCATTTAAAAGATTTACATTATTATGGAAGTCGATGCTGAGACACATTTATCCCCGACTTCCATTAAAAATCCATTAGTTCCTGTTCATTTGTCTGTCTGTTGTAATGTAAAGGCACACAATAAAGCTTTATGCATTTATTAAAATATACAGATTTTGGTAAATTTAGATTTCTTTCATA
>NW_011221622.1:0-454 GCF_000146605.3 Meleagris gallopavo | reverse complement strand
GATTATCTTATTCTCTTGGTCTCAGCACATCTGAATTTGTTTGCAAACTTCTGATTAGGCAGCTGTGGTACAAGAAATACTGCAGTATGACCTTTTTTCCGTCTTTTTTCTTTTTCAAAATTTCTAAAACTTTGTCTTGTCATTCATATAACGTGGCCCTTAAAAATCTTCACTTCTTAATATGACAGTCAAATGTTGGGGTAAGAGCCACCGCTGTTCTTACTAATTCATACTTCTGTGCGGTCAGTAATGTTTGTGAAGATCACAGCCCATAGGTGCAATAAGTGTGTTTGTGTAGGACGTACAGGAAAGATATGATTATTTATAGTATGAGGAAGCACTGAATAATTATTGTTTAAACTCAAGTTTAACTTTTTTTTTTCTTGCTCTAATTTTCTTTTTCCTTCTAGGTGTTCTTCAGAATAACTTCCTCCTTTAGTACCTCTTCTACTCT
>NW_011221621.1:0-592 GCF_000146605.3 Meleagris gallopavo | reverse complement strand
CCTTTCTTCTGGAAATCCAGGTTGCAGAAGTAGAGCCCGAGACATTTCGTGAAAGACGGAGGTCGGCAGACAAGTCTATCAGGAAACGCGAGAAAGAAAATATGGACAGTAGATGGAGACTCATAGGCCATAGTAATTGGGATGATGAACCCTTGACAAGGTACAACTGCCGTATTAAATAGAGCCAATTAAACTGGATTTGTTAGAGGGGATTTTAGTCCAGGATAGGCAGCACGACTCTGATTTTTAGCTGAGTAATGAAGGAGGGAATGGCGTTCCTGCTCATCAAGAAGCACTGGCATCCCAATGGCTATCTCTGTACCTTTACCATCCTGCATAGGTAGCTCATAAGAGATCTTCGGGGTTGGGATTCTGAATTCTCTCCCTTCTTGTGAGAGAGGGAGAACTAATCCCTTTGCTTCTGAAACCCAGGATCTCAGTAAATGAATTTAGAGGATTATCCGTGCCAGAAAGCTTGTACATTTCTGCCTCCAAACGTGCTACTTTCCAGCTTTTCTACAATTACCCAGCCTAGTTTGATGCAGAAGCACTGTCTTGTATCACAAGTCACATACTATTCTCAGCCTCCTGC
>NW_011221620.1:0-537 GCF_000146605.3 Meleagris gallopavo | reverse complement strand
CCACTGGATGGAATGAAAATGCAGCAAAGGAATAGCTCATGTTCTATGGTCTGTACATTTTCTAATCTTCTTCTGGGCTACCTATATGTAGTAGTACAGTGGCAGAGATGAAGAAGGTCATAGAATGATAGAATCATAGAATGGCTTGGATTGGAAGGGACCTTAGAGGTCATCTAGTTACGATACCCCTGCCATGGGCAGTGTTGCTAGCTGCTAAATGAGGTTGCTCAGGGCCCCATTCAACCTGGGCTTGAACACCTTCAGGGATGAGGCATCTACAACTCAGCACAAATTGTTTCAGTGCCCTACCATCCTCTGAACAAAAAATTTCTGCTTAGTATTTTGCCTTAACCTCCCCTCTGTTTGTATAGTTAATCTGCTTTATTGCTTTTCCCTCAAGAAAGTAGATTTACTTTTTTCTAAACAAAATTTTCTTTAACACCAAAACATACGATCTCATTAGTAACAACAACAACAAAAAATGATTAGATCCTTTGCACACGGTTTTTTATTTTGCAACGGTTAAAAATTTGCAAA
>NW_011221619.1:0-485 GCF_000146605.3 Meleagris gallopavo | reverse complement strand
GCCAGCAGTGGGTCTGCCTGATTTCTGTTCCTCTGCCCAGGAGCCACTCCGACAGAGGAAGTGTTTGTTTGCAATTACTGCCTTTGCCCTGGGATGGGGAGCCTGCTTCAATTATTGAACAGGAGAGTGCAGCTGGCAGCTGCAAAACCTGTGGGTGCTGGAACATCCCTTTGGATGTGCGTCCCATGTCCTGCTGCCAGCTTCCATGTTGCTTCCATGGGAAAAATCACGTGAGGAAAATAGCTCACAGCTCCAGGATGGCTTTTGCTGATCCGACATCTCACTGCTTCGTTTCTTCCTTTGCTTTCCCTGCAGCCATCCTTCACAGCTTATTTTACTGCCTGCTCTTCCTTTCCTGGACCATGCTGTGATTGTAATCCTGTGCATTTGCTGTACCACCTCCTGTTAAATCTCTCAGGCATTAGTTTGTCTTGTGTTCACACTGCCTTGCGTGTGTTCATTTCACATATTCTATCCATTGTTTC
>NW_011221618.1:0-362 GCF_000146605.3 Meleagris gallopavo | reverse complement strand
CCTGTCCAGCGGAGAAGAGCAGCTACGTTCCCCAGGGGGCTTTGCGGTCAGCGAGGAGATATAACTCCCGGCAAGGTCACCTGATGCTCTCTTCTCTGCCTGCGCTGCTTCGCTTTGCGCTTCTCTGCCTGCGCTGCTTCGCTTGCGCTTCTCTGCCTGCGCTTCTCGCCTGCGCTTCTCTGCCTGCGCTTCTCATCTCAGCGTTGTGGTAAGGCCGAATCCACCATCAATTTCACATTCTCTCTCCTTATAAAATTCTGTTGATACCATATTTAGTAAATTACTTTGTTTTACCTCAGATTGTTGCCACTGTTTTCAATTATTTCGGGGTCCCTTATTTTCTTTTTTTTCCGGGGGCGCGG
>NW_011221617.1:0-529 GCF_000146605.3 Meleagris gallopavo | reverse complement strand
AGAATCAATACATGGACAATAGGAGGGAGAGGCGTGGCTAAGCAGTAACTCTTTACCTATACTTAAAAAGTGAAATTGAAGTCATTAAAAAGCTGATTCTTTAGAATCCCTATGAAACAACTAGAACCAGGTGAACTTTCCACATACATTTCCTGGTGTCTGATAATTGTGTTAGGGTGGTGAATTCTTAATCAAGTTTCAGGAATTAAGTCATCTGGTGAGTACAATAAGAGGTGTAGTTTCATGTCACTTTGTGGTTCCTGGAAAAACAAGAATGTTTCAGTACGTACCATACGTGTTAGTCACGACTTGCGGCATTAAATCCAAAATGTGTTAACTAGTTTTCCTGCTCTGATACAGCCATTAGATAAAATATGTTTTACAGTTTTGATAAAATGGTGGGTTTTTTAATCTACATTCCTTATGTTATATAATATTAAAAAAAAACAACTATCTTTTCAGATAAGAAGCAATGGTCAACTTTGCAATAGTGAATACAGCTACTTGAACTTATGTTTCTTTTTATCCA
>NW_011221616.1:0-442 GCF_000146605.3 Meleagris gallopavo | reverse complement strand
TTAACTGTTTTGCTTCCTACCATTTTTCTAGTGAAATCTTTGCTACTTTCTTGTGAGTGCCTTCTGTCCCCAAGCACCACAGCCATTTTCCCTAAAGCTAGGCAACATGCAGGCTGCTGCTCTTTCTGCAAATTTTGATCTCATGCTATATTAGCCTTTCAGATCTTCTCATGCTCCGAAAACATCATGTACATGAACTATTGAAATGACAATATTTTTCTAAACCTAACTACTTGCCACTTCTTTTTTTTCTACATAGGATTACACTTACTGAAAGATAAACGTTCTAAAAAAATATTTTTTATCATGTGGACAGCAAGTCAGTACTCTAGCCACAAAATAAATAAATAAATAAAAGCATTCATCACTGAGTTAATTGGGAACAAAAACATTTCTGAGTATCTTACAGCTGGCATTCAAAAGAGCATGATTAATCCAACAT
>NW_011221615.1:0-478 GCF_000146605.3 Meleagris gallopavo | reverse complement strand
ACAGGAAGTTTCGCACAAATGTGGGTAAGAACTTCTTCACGGTGAGGGTGACGGAGCACTGGAACAGGCTGCCCGAGGGAGGTTGTGGAGTCTCCTTCTCTGGAGATTATTCAAGTCTCGCCTGGACGCCTACCTGTGCGACCTGGTGTAGGGAACCTGCTTTGGCAGGGGGGTTGGTCTCGATGATCTCTAGAGGTCCCTTCCAACCCCTACAATTCTGTGATTCTGTGATTCTGTGATTCAATGGAACATGCTGTCATGAGTGCTTGCAGTCAAAGTGCATCTTCCTGTTGTAGCAATAGGACAAAATCCCACATCTCACAAATTTTTCTAAAACAAACATACCCTGACTAGACCTGACTCCAAAAGGGCTGTGTTACATTATGATGACAGCAAAGCTTAGTGAACAGTAAATAAGGAGGTGGCTTAAAGTTAGCTTGAAAAGAAAGAAGGGGAGATGTCTTCACCCCTATTTGTC
>NW_011221614.1:0-529 GCF_000146605.3 Meleagris gallopavo | reverse complement strand
GAAGACCCTTCTGGAACCCTGTGCTGAATCTAACCTGGATTATTCAGTTGGTAGAAAGTGCTATATCTTCTCCCACAAGCCTTTTGACACCTAAGCTCTTAGTAATTATTGCTATGAACTCTAATAGCATACAGGAGCCTTAGTTGTGTATTAAGAGTGTATTATACTAAGCAATGGACAAGTCTGCCAGCCCAAAACAACTGCTAATCTATGTTTCTGAGTTTGTCACACACCTTCCATAGCTGAAGAGTTGGGTCATCGGCACATCCCTGACAGCAAAAAGAATCCAAAATTTATTCATCATTTATTCGTTTATCCATCACAGTAGTAATAAAGCATTTGATAGCAGAGAAAC
The DNA here is from genome assembly GCF_000146605.3 of Meleagris gallopavo. Classification (NCBI taxonomy): domain Eukaryota; kingdom Metazoa; phylum Chordata; class Aves; order Galliformes; family Phasianidae; genus Meleagris; species Meleagris gallopavo. Next base: position 174 of record NW_011221614.1, on the reverse strand, counting down.
TCAGAAGTTTAAATAGTTGCTGACTCTTTTACAGATTTCTCATGTAGCTCTGGGATACTCATTTAATTTTTCTGGTATGGTCCACTCCTCAGGAAAGTCACCTGTTGAATTCTTCCAGCTGACATGTGTCACAGTTATTATTATTCCTGCTTCTCCATCTCTAGTCTAGAAAAA
>NW_011221613.1:0-601 GCF_000146605.3 Meleagris gallopavo | reverse complement strand
TTGCACCCGCAACCCCCAACGGCCGACCGCACACTGGTCTGCATCGAGAGGAGTGGCCAGCACGGAGAGGGAGGTGACTGTCCCCAGCCCGCTCTGCTCTGCCCGCGTGACACCCCCGGTCTGGGGGGTAAATGGCCGGTCCCAAGGGTCCTGGGGGCCCCCCGGGCTCAGGAAAAATGGCGAGATTTTGGTGAGAGGCCAGAGCACGGCCACAGGGATGATCAGAGGGCTGGAGCGCTTCTCCTACAAAGACAAGCTGACGGAGCTGTGCCTCTGCGGTCTGGAGAAGACAAAGCACCAGGGAGACCACGTTACAGCCTGCCAGTGCTTACAGGGACGTTATAACCAGGAGGGAAATCAACTTCTCACACGGGTAGATAGCAATAGAACACGGCTTTAAAATAAAAGAGTTTAAGATCAGATGCCAAGGGGAGACGGAGGTGAGGCACTGGCACACGATGCCCAGAGAGATTCTGGATCCCCCCACTACCGGAGGTGTTCAAGGCCAGCCTGGATGCAGCATGGGAAGCTTGCTCTACAGCTTGACTTTGGCGGTTGGCAACCGTGCCCTCGGCAGCGAGTGGGAACGACATGACCTCCG
>NW_011221612.1:0-312 GCF_000146605.3 Meleagris gallopavo | reverse complement strand
ATTTATTTCAGATTGAATATGTTATTAAGTCCATTTATAGGTCCACACAGAATATATTTTTGTGTCTTTTCATCACCAGAAAACAAATCAGGCAAAAAACACAAACGCATAACTTTCATAACTTCTTCCTCGGCACAGAACTAAATTAATCTCCACTGTAATTTACAGACATCAGTGAAATTAGTTCAAGAATTCATAATGTGACTTTCACTTCTGTATTTTTTCTTCTTATGATGCAGAAAACAATCAAGCAATCCCTAAAGATTTCTACAGACTATCTGTATAACTATTGTATGGGAACTGCTGAATCAC
>NW_011221611.1:0-345 GCF_000146605.3 Meleagris gallopavo | reverse complement strand
CCCTAAATGAAAGTCCCAGAATGAAGGATATCATGTGGCACCTTGGAGAAAGGATGGAGCATACTGAAAAGACTGAAAGAAAAATATAAAAGCTGTTCACTGAAACTTAAATACAAAGTATGATTCGAGTACAGAAGCAAATAGCGTCACATAGATAGTGAAAACAAAGCAAAAAAATCTGTGATATTAAGTTATGCACAATGTATCTAAGGAATTCTAAGTCAATTTTCCTTTTTTTCTTATAATGAGTACTGACAGTCCAGATCCCTCTAGCAGTCACCATTCTGAGAATATAAAAAATGCAGTACATGCAGGACTGCTTGCTGTTCTGTGCCCACCCTGTAC
>NW_011221610.1:0-501 GCF_000146605.3 Meleagris gallopavo | reverse complement strand
TATGCTATCGACATTCATTGGAGAGTCGTAGGATTCATCAAAAGAATTTCCATGAATTCCCTGACATTGTTGACCCTCTCTGGCAAAGAGCTACTTGTAGAGCTATCCCTTACTCCTGTTATCACTGGTCCTGTTTAATTTTATCAGAGAAAAAAAAATAGGGGTAAATGGGGGGAATTAAATCAGGACACTTTCCTTTTTAAGCAGCATGTCTATCATTTAGAAGCAGCAGTGAAAGCTGAAGGTACAAGAGGATTTTGTACGATACATGGTTTTGATGATCAGTTTTTTCCCTTTATAAATACCCAATCAAAACACCTTCAATAGAATCCACTTTGACTCTGTGTCCTCTTTGTGTCAATTTTTCAACAGCAATCTAATTCTGTCATTTATCTCCAGAAACCACTAGTAGAAAGGCAGAAGTTTCGGTGTGCAAACATGAGTTTTCACACAGCAGACTTGTTAAAACAGACACTTGTTTAGACAGTTAACAGAATAGCT
>NW_011221609.1:0-438 GCF_000146605.3 Meleagris gallopavo | reverse complement strand
AAATGTCAAAAAATGCATGTATTGGTTGGCTGGATTTTTGCTGCAGAAATGTCTAGAAATTTTCTGTACTTAAAGCCCATTTTTGTTTGAAGGCTATTTTGATGGCAAAGATAGGAGCTTATTTTTTGACTCAGTCCTTCTGCTGCCTTGAAGTACTAAACTTGCAACAGCACAATGAAGATTTCAGGATGTGATTTATTTATTTATTTATTTATTTATTGTAATAATACTAGTTTTGTTCCCTTCTTTCTGTAAGTACACTCACTTATTACTTTCAAGCTGAAATGTTTTTTGGAGAAATACAGTGAGAAAACAGCATCTTGAGTCATGCTTCTGGGTAGCAGCTAGACCAGGTACTCCTATTTTCAGCATCTTTGTAGCTACTGAAGGACAGTGGTTACTACATCATGAATGTGCTCATGAGTACTTCATACTGAG
>NW_011221608.1:0-456 GCF_000146605.3 Meleagris gallopavo | reverse complement strand
ATCAAGACTGTCTGTAATCTAGTATTGTCAAATTGCTATAATTCAATTCATATTACAAGCTCTTAAAAATAAAAAAAGAACACCTGAATTTCAGTAGGGAAAAAGCTTCCATTTAAATTCAGATGCCTTGTGAATCAACAATTACAAAAAAAACAAAAAAAAACAAAAACAAATAAACCAAAACACACTATCAGAAAGCACAGTCAAAGCTTTCCTACCCGCCTGCCAACCAGCAGCACAGGACAGTGTTTGTAGGTCAGTTATTTTCTTGGTAAGAATACCATGCCTCTGGGAAATATTCTTTTCACTTCCAACTTGGGTCTTGTATGGCATTTATCAACACTGCAACTTTCCCATCACGGGGCCTGTATCTCACAATAGGAAGCAACTTTTTATTTTTATTCCCGTTTTTCAGACAGGGAAGCTAGGGAAGACAGATTAAAAAATCTGGGAAAA
>NW_011221607.1:0-516 GCF_000146605.3 Meleagris gallopavo | reverse complement strand
GTAAGAGGGTGGATGATATACCTCAGGAAGAATATGTCTGTAGCATATAGTCTAGGAGACAAACTTACATGGCACTTCATATAGATATGACTGTGTCGTAATCAAGAATAAGGTTTATCTGCTTGTATTCCAAGGCAGCTGCAAGCTCAACTTCAATACTGTATTAAATTGACTGTGTTGCATCCCAGCTCAAGCTAGCTATGATATGTCCTAAGGCAACATTTTTATTAGCAGCTTTTTGGAGTTAGCAAACAACAAATGAAAAGTTTCTGTGCTTTGAGTCAGTAATAATGAAAACCTGATAAATTCAAATTCTTAAACTGTGATCATTTAAACTTTTTTTTAAATTTGTTTTTGTTAATCTCACTGATGGAGAGACTTCTTTGTGTAGTCCCATCATGTTTATTTGAGAAAGACTGGCTTCTGACAAGACTTAAGGATAGAGAGAAATAGGAATTTTAGACAAGCATAGTGTTTCATCGTTTATTAACCAAGTAGTTTTGTTTCTGTGGGACC
>NW_011221606.1:0-486 GCF_000146605.3 Meleagris gallopavo | reverse complement strand
ACACCCTGAACATCTCTGCACCAGGCACTTAGTATTTACTCTGATGTTGGGTTTTTGTCTCCTTTAATTCCAAAAAAAAAGACACTGGGAATAGCAAATCATCAAGAGTAAGAAGAAACAAAAAAAACAACAGAGACTAGGTGTCATTAAATCATTCCACTCCACCATTATTCACCATTTATTCACCTTTTTTTCATAATCTATTTACTTCCACTGTCTTTGGAAGCATCTCATTTTTGAGACTATTTTATCAGCTGCTCTTTTTTTCTTTCTTTTTTTCAAATGGGACATCCTTTTACACAGGACCTCTCTGTCCCTCAGTACTACAAGTTATGATGCAAACTGAGAGATTGCAAAAGATTAGAAAGAATATATCTGAACGAGGGTATGCCAACCGCCAAGACCACAATGGCCTGCTGGTGGAGAAAAGAGATGGGTTGAGAATTAATATGCTCTGAATCTACAGTGGAGTGTGAATATTTGTTT
>NW_011221605.1:0-535 GCF_000146605.3 Meleagris gallopavo | reverse complement strand
ATCTTGCTCACCTCTTACTCTTTCGGGACGTTCTTGTTGCCCTCATTGGCGTCGGTGACCGTGGTCTTACTGAGGGCCCCGTCCCCCTCGGACTTAGGGGTGCTTCTTGTGGATCTTGGAGCCACCCCTCTGGACCTCTGTCCTCTTCTTTCTTCTCTTCTAATTGAGTCGAGATTCGTTTCATTTTCCGTCCTCTTACAGGGGCAACTGACATCAATTGTGGTGCTTCCTGTAGTTGATCAGGTTGGTCAGTTCCAATGCTCTCATCCTCCAGTTCAGCTTGGAGCCTGTCTCGTTCGATGATGAGAGTATCTAGCTCAGATTGGAGGGTGTCTTGTTGAGATTGAAGACTGTTGAGTTTGGATTGCAGGGAGTCTCTCTCAATTCGGAGGGCATCTCTCTCAGATTGGAGGCTGTTTCTCTCGACCAGGAGACTCTCTCGCTCATTTTGCACTGTTTCCCTGAGACCCTCCTTTTCAATTTCACAAACTCTCTCCCTCTCCAGGATAGTATTGAATAAGGCCCGGTAAGCATT
>NW_011221604.1:0-445 GCF_000146605.3 Meleagris gallopavo | reverse complement strand
CACTGACATCAGTGCTAGAGTGAAGATTAGGACACAATCTTCTGCACACAGTCCAATTCTCTCTCTCTTCCTTTTTTTTTTTTTTCTTTCTTCTACTATAAAGTTCACAGCTTTTTTCTGTTTTCGCTTCTCTGCTTTTTTTCTCATCAGAATTGAAGAGGATGTTCCAGAACACAGACAGCCTGCCTGCCCACAGGTACGTTTTGCTTTTTTAGAAGCACAAGACATCCCATATTTGGAAAGGGGATAGTAATTGTGATTGAGTCCCCAGTGAGACAAACCTGCAAGAATTATTTTGATTTTCATTCACTCCTTGTAAAGACCTATTGAGATTCATCTACCTCATTGGGAAGAACAGAATGTATTTTTTCCTTGCAACATTTCCAAAGAGTCTGGCCACATTTAAATGGCATCAGCAGGCATGCCCTCCCTTGCCTTCTTCAAA
>NW_011221603.1:0-496 GCF_000146605.3 Meleagris gallopavo | reverse complement strand
GTGACAGGCCAAGGTCAAGGGACTGCCTGACCAATATGATATAAAGGAAGGTGATGGAGGCAGCTTGGTTAACACATATGACACTGCTGGATCACTTCTCCACTTCGATGCGCCAAGGTTTGAGGTAAGAGCTTGGCAATGCATGAAAGCAGGAAAGCTCACTAGACAGGCTGTGTTGGAAGCAGTAACAGTTTGTTCATTGATTTGAAGCTCAGCACTGAGACCATGAAAGAGGATGCCCATGAGGAAGAGAGAATAAGGTAACTACTGGGAGAGATTAACTGATTCAATGTAATGACTCTGGAAGCTGTCATTTAAAGATCAAAGCACCTTATTTTCTCCACCACAAAATTTAAAGAGACAGAAATTAGCCATTTTCTCCCCATTAAACACTTATAACCTTGAAAGTTCTTTTTTTTTTAATTTATTTTTTATTTTTTTCTGTGACAGCAGTTGAAACCCACAGTTTAGTTCTGAGCTATGGTAAGGGAGGCAT
>NW_011221602.1:0-550 GCF_000146605.3 Meleagris gallopavo | reverse complement strand
GGGAAAGCTACTTCATTCTGAGGCATTAAGAGTGCTCCAGATACTGTGGATTAACTTTGGAAAGGGAACTGATATTTAGCAAACTCAGTTGTTACCTAAACTAGTTTTCTACTTTTTTTTTTTTTTTTTTTGTTGTCATAGAATCACCAAAAGTTGGAAAAGACCTCCATGATGATCCAGTCCAACTGTCCACCTATTACCAATATTTCCCACTAAACCACATGTACAAAATCAAGAAATTTCATGCTAAATTAACCCAAATTATTGCTTCTTTGGATTTTTTTTTTCCCTTGGCTACTTTTGTGAGTTCAGCCCAAAACAAAATTTATTTTTTCATTTCCTTTTATCAGCACATTGTTTTCAGAGTTCAGAATAATTCAATTTTGAAATGAAATATTTTATCATTTCAAAAGTATGGAGGTACAACATTTCAGCTATTTTATTTTTGTCTATGATAGATGAAAATATTCACAAGAAACAAATCCGAGAGTTTAAAGTCAAACTGAAATCTGATTTGTTTTCAGTGAGCAATCTTTTTCCCCAAACCACC
>NW_011221601.1:0-380 GCF_000146605.3 Meleagris gallopavo | reverse complement strand
CTCACTTCCTATGTTAAAATAGTCAAAGTTGAAAGAAGTACCACACCTTGAATTGCGGAAGCACACTTGCAGTATGCTTTATATAAATCACAGTAATCAAGTGTTCTTAAAGCATATCCCCTAACTCTCATAAAGATTGTCTTTCAACTGGAACATCATTATTTGAATAGTTTTGTGTAAGGCATATAATAAATGCTTAAGTACTGGCATAAATTAAAAAAAAACAAAAACCAGCCATCTGGTAGAAGGCACATAAAAGCATTCCTTTATTCCATAAATATACATACATATGTTGGTGTTACAGCTGGGAAGATTATCATGATGAAAATGGGAAAACAAACAGGTAAGGAATGCTCACCTGTATCCAAAGATCTAGGTTC
>NW_011221600.1:0-468 GCF_000146605.3 Meleagris gallopavo | reverse complement strand
TTGTGTGACTTGTGTGTCCTGCATAACAACAAGTGTTCTGGTCACAGTCAGGGGCACTTGAGGATACCAATAGATGCTGTTAATCTCTGTCTTCCTGCTAACAGAGCCAATTGGGAGGAGAGGAACTGGAAGGCACCTGCAAATATCATCAGGTTCATTTGTCTGACCCCAATAGCGCTAACCACAAGGAAAAACATGTTAATGAAAGCATTATCAAAATGTCTGTCAACACTGACAGGCATGGAGCATCAACCACATGTCCAGGAAGCCCGATCCAGTGTTTGACCACCTTCACATAAGTCTATTCTTTTCCTAGTGATGCAGACTGTGACAATATTGTTCAGCTTGCCAATGCTTCTTTCTTGATACCCAGGGGTTTGTTTAGATAACAGGAAGAATCTGTGCCCTTGTACTCACCAGATAACAGTGATATACTGAACATCTTGTATCCACTAGGCAAGAGAAATT
>NW_011221599.1:0-480 GCF_000146605.3 Meleagris gallopavo | reverse complement strand
GGGGAAACGGACATAAGCTGCAGCATAGGAAGTTTTGCACAAATGTGCGTAAGAACTTCTTCACGGTGAGGGTGACGGAGCACTGGAACAGGCCTGGCCCAGGGGAGGTTGTGGAGTCTCCTTCTCTGGAGATATTCAAGTCTCGCCTGGACGCCTACCTGTGCGACCTGGTGTAGGGAACCTGCTTTGGCAGGGGGGTTTGGTCTCGATGATCTCTAAAGGTCCCTTCCAACCCTACAATTCTGTGATTCTGTGATTCTCATTTTCCTAAGGGAAAGTATATTGGTAAGTGACTCTGAGGTCACAACCAAGGCCTCATTGCTAGCATTATTATAGCACTGAAATTCTTAGTATACTGCACAATTCAGTCTGAGTTTCAGCAATACAGTCTGATAATAGTTACTTATTACTACTCTTCATTAATCTTGCCTTCCCTTCTACAGTTGACAGATTCAAGTGAATCCTGAGAAACTTTCACTT
>NW_011221598.1:0-500 GCF_000146605.3 Meleagris gallopavo | reverse complement strand
CGTGAGGGAACTGGGCTTGTTTAGCTTAGAGAAGAGAAGGCTCCGGGGAGACCTCATTGTGGCCTTCCAGTACTTGATGGGAGTGTGTAAACAGGAGGGCAATGGCTAGTTTACAAGGGTAGATAGTGATAGGACAAGGGGGAATGGTTTTAAACGGAGACAGGGAGCTTTAGGTTAGATATTAGGAGGAAGTGGTGATGCACTGGAACAGGTTGCCCAAGGAGTTGTGGATGCCCCATCCCTGGAGGCATTCAAGGCCAGGCTGGATGTGGCTCTGGGCAGCCTGGTCTGGTGGTTGGCAACCCTGCACACAGCAGGGGGGTTGAAACTAGATGATCATTGTGGTCCTTTTTCAACCCAGGCCATTCTATGATTCTATGATTCTACGACTCTATGATATATAAAACGATTTCTACCACTGAAGAAAACTGAATCACCCCACTAGAACTGAAGAATGTAAATTTTAGATTTGCAGCTTATTTTACTATCTACAGTGAAAC
>NW_011221597.1:0-425 GCF_000146605.3 Meleagris gallopavo | reverse complement strand
GTTAAAGAAAAAGCACAAGCTCAGATTTTCCATAAGACTCTTACTATTAATACACCCAGTTTCACTCCATGCTGTGTTTATGATTAGAAGCCTTTGCGGAAACGTCAGCTGGTTAATAATCATCCACATCTGTCACAGTACTCCATTTATGCCTTAGCCTACATCCTTTCCATTGTTTATTAGCTACCTTCAATAATGATCGTCAGAATTATTTCCTCTCCATTTGCAGGAATGATTTAAGGATGAAAGAGGGGAGAAAAAAGGAAAAAAAGTGATGGCAACTTCTAGTACAATTGGGATGAGAAATAAAGATTTTTAAAGGTCTTGCATATTGTTCCTTCAGTAAAACAGAGTACTTATTAACTAAATTCTACAGCCCAACCCACCCCTCAAGTGTTTATGGGAATGGCTTGAATGGCCATAGT
>NW_011221596.1:0-405 GCF_000146605.3 Meleagris gallopavo | reverse complement strand
AAGTTTGCTTGACAGATCAAGCTTATGTTGCATATATTCAGTGGGTCACTTGCAAAAACTAAAACAAAACAAAACAAATGCTTTAACTATACAAGTTGGTATATTATATCTATACCAAATCCCTTGTAAACTTACAGGTTCCCTGAACAGAAAATAAATATCCATTAGATCTCACCAAATAACTTCTCTACTCGGTGTTGACTCAGTTGTGGATCTGCAGATCAGTGACTGTCGCAGACAGGCACGCAGCCAAAAGCCTCGGAGTTGGATTTGGCATTGAAGGGCTTCCCAGCCTCAGCCCCAGGGAGGGAGGAGATGAGGCTGGCTTGAGGAGAGAAGTATCAACAGCTCTTGTGGATTGCTTCCTTTTAAAGGAAATAGTTTCAAGTTATGTGACCTTATTTT
>NW_011221595.1:0-539 GCF_000146605.3 Meleagris gallopavo | reverse complement strand
CTATACTGACTCAGTGATGGAAGAGTCAGCAATGTGTCTCAGAACGGGAGCCAAAAGCATGAGGAATAGTTCAACTTATGGGGTGCTGCTGCAAGAAATCTAAGAATTTATGTAAATCAACCCCAGATTGCACCGTGCAGGGAGAGAGGAGCACTCGAACATCACCAAGCAAAATAATGTGGTCCTACCGCATGCTCAGGCTTGTTCAGTTTACTGCAATACCCAATCTGCCAATATTAATTTCTTAATGAAAAACTTGGGACACTACATCATCATCAAAGTGACAAAACCCACATCCTGCTTAAATTTCACTCACTTGAATGACATTTCCATGGAAAAATCACTTGAAAAAAGAACCCAAACTACAACAGAAGCAGACAAGGAAAAGCACTGTGTTTACAGAAACTACAAGCATATCTTTCTTCAAAGTTAGACCAACATTTTCACTAGGATCTACTCATTAAAACAAATTTAAAAACACAACCCAAACCAAAACAAATAGCCAAAAAACCAAAATACACACAGAACCACTGAGATTT
>NW_011221594.1:0-305 GCF_000146605.3 Meleagris gallopavo | reverse complement strand
CATGGATGAATTTGCTTAAAAGATATTTACCTACTCAAGTCTCAAAAAAATGACTAAAAGTACTTTGTGTAGTCTTAGCCAGGGTTACAGTCTGCTTTTTTAGCTTTATTTTGAATCTTCTTCCATTCCTTTTGTGTGATGTAAATCTTAGATGTCAATGATTTTTTTTTTTTTCCTTGAGCTTTGAGATGTGACCCTTTGATATAGATGTTTTTCAATGAAGGTCATAAATTAAACAGTCAAAATCCCTCCCACCTTTTTTTCTCAATTACACTTTTGGACTTTTTGAAAAATTAAATTAATTT
>NW_011221593.1:0-422 GCF_000146605.3 Meleagris gallopavo | reverse complement strand
AGCAGAGATTCTGATTGTGACCACCATTTTCTTAAATATTTTTGCTTAATCCTCATTACAGTTCATATTTATATGTATCTTCATCCCCTTTCATTTTTTGTTTCCTTTTTCTTTTTTTTTTTTTCCCTTTTTCTTCCCTTTTCCCTTTCCTCTTCTTTTCCTTTTCTAGAAAGATTTCTTATCCCAGCAGCTACATTTTGCAAAGATCAAGAGGCACAATTTTGTATCATTTGGATCCTGCTACGTAAGCTTAATGGGCTACCAATGACCTAGGCCTGAAAACAGGAGCATAATGAGACATGAAGTCCAAGGCAGGTGTAACAAACTCATAGGAGTCTCTAGAAGTGTTCAGATGCATATGCTAGTTATGCTAGTTTATATGTCCAGCTTAACCCAAACAGGATATCATGTGCACATTTTTA
>NW_011221592.1:0-491 GCF_000146605.3 Meleagris gallopavo | reverse complement strand
TCTACTAAAAATTCAGCAGTGTTTCATAGGATAAACTGCACTCCCAGAGCAACTTCTTTTAAAAAAATATACATACTATACACACACACAGGTAAACACACAAACAGATTCTAACGTTCAACGTCTCTGCATACATGGAAAGAACATATTCCATCTGTATACAATTCAAAAACTATTTCTTTTGAACGAACAAAATCCTAACTTCCCTTGATATTTTTGTTTGTTTGAAAGCACTGTATTAGTTTAGCACTTTACTGTTGACAAAAAAAAAAAAAAAGCTCCAGGTATTTAGTTGTACCCATAAGGCACCAGTCATTCTTCAGAACCACCCTTCCAGCACTGTACATAAATTACACTCATTAGGAGAGCACAGGCACCTTCCCAAGTAAGTCTTAAGTGAGAAGCAGTCTACAGTAGCTTAAAATGATACCTTGTAAGGTATGATGCACCCTCTGCACAGCCTAGCTTATAACTGGAGTCAAACACTTGTT
>NW_011221591.1:0-452 GCF_000146605.3 Meleagris gallopavo | reverse complement strand
ACGGCAGAAGGAGAGATAGCAAACATAAAAGAGAAATAGGGGGTATAAACACAAGGAAGAAAAGGCTAGATGAAGAGGAGGGGAAGGAGTACTCCCTATATAAAAGGAAAAATTGTGTGAAAGAAGACAAATCAGACAGCAGACAGTGAATTCAAAACAATTATTCCATTTTAATTAAATAATAGAGAAGTGCTACTATTTAATGCATTGCACAGTAATGCAACAGCTGCTAACAATTGTTTATTTCTTCCATTTTGGGATGTATATGAGTATTTCTGGTGATGTACATAGCAGTAAAGAATATGGCAGCACAAATCTTTTTCACAGTTTACTGTATGTAGTGTCTATACTAGTTGGAGTCAGGTAAATCAAAACAGCAACTACATAGTAGCTATCAATCATTTTACAAAGACCAAGGCTTACTTGGGGATATGCAAATACTTAGGAATTAC
>NW_011221590.1:0-396 GCF_000146605.3 Meleagris gallopavo | reverse complement strand
GCTTAAACTGATTTGAACTGAAAAATGTAAATACTACAAAGCATGCGAATTTATCTGCAAAGGCTGAATGTATGTAATAGAATAGAGAGAGACATGGAGTTCTACACTATTAAACAGGAAGACCGTGCATTGGAAGAGGTTATCACCTTAAAAGCCACCAGAAAGATAATTAAGTTTGCTCCGCTTTTCCAAAAGCAGGTGGGTTTCGGCTTGAGAAAAAAAAAAACCAAACCAGACTTCATTCTTTCTCTAAATAAATAAATAGATAAATAAATAAATGTTGAATAGCTTGAATAGGGTTGGGAAGGGGAAGGAGAGGGCACAATTGCCTGTCCTACTCTCCAGCCCTGTAGAAGTAAGTTTGTCCAGCAGCAAGGTTGAGATGCTAACAAGGAT
>NW_011221589.1:0-411 GCF_000146605.3 Meleagris gallopavo | reverse complement strand
GTTAATGTAAAATTTCAAAAGCAAATTTTGGCTTTAAATTTACCCCTTGGTATTTGCATACCAGATAGTTCAGAGCTGTGCCAGTACGTGACCATTGGAAAATTCAACTGGTTGTAAAACAGGCTAAATCAAAGCAAAGCTGAATAGTCAGTATTCACTGCTTACCTTTAAGACTCAGCTACTGACAGAAATTACTTAAGGATATTAAAAATAGCATTAAAAACCTACGATATTTGTCACAAATGCAATTTTGTTGTTTTTTTTTTTTCTAGGGGCTGTTCTTTAGCATTTTGTTTTTAAACCCAGTTCCGATTTTCCTAGCATTTTCCATTTTAACAGGGTTTTCTGAGTTTACTTTCTGAAAACAGCTTGCTAGCTTTACATTAATCCTGATTCTCATTAACAATTCTT
>NW_011221588.1:0-465 GCF_000146605.3 Meleagris gallopavo | reverse complement strand
ACTTTTTGGACAGATCTATGCAGAGTCTTTGTAGCAATCAAATATTTCCTGCTAGCAATTTTTATAAAACATTAAAATGTTCCCAAAGCCCACCCCGTGACTGTTAAGAGTAAGGTAATGAGATGATATTTTTTCCCATCAGGGTATCTAAAGCTTTCAAGAAAGCTCAGCTAATCTTTTAAGCAGAGCAATGAAAGAACACAATGTAGGCTTGTCTTTACTTGAATAATGAGCCCTACTTGCTGTAAATTTCTGGAGATGACAGATTTACTCAGGCTAGCCCATAAATATCTTGTGTTTTGTTTTTTTATTTCCATAATGGCTGACTGATCAAATACATTGTTGACTCTACACCCTCTACTTCTCTTTACAGAAGACTGAGGTCCCTCAAGAAGCCACATGTGACTCGGCAAAGCTCTGCGCTGCCAAACAGACAATAAAGCACGTTTGTTGGCTTTACCTCCC
>NW_011221587.1:0-350 GCF_000146605.3 Meleagris gallopavo | reverse complement strand
TTTTTTAATTCACATCTTTATTCGAACAGGAATCAGAATTTTTATGTAGGCTCTGTAATAGTTTCTCACACCGAGTAATACCAAGATCTTTCTGATGCCTCCACTGTGGTGATCACCACTGTTGGTTACAGACACTATGCTACCATCTTCAAAAGGTTTTTTGCACAAAAATAGTTTGTATTTTAAAAATAATTCTAAACTGTTCACACTCTGGCTATTTTTGTTTTATTATTATTAGTCTTAGGTCTGATTCCTCAGAAAAATATCATCTGTCTGGCTGTTTCTTTAAAAATGTTGCTTTTGGCTAGTCATAGTACCGAGCATAAGTGAGAGACTGAGAGAGTGATTTT
>NW_011221586.1:0-515 GCF_000146605.3 Meleagris gallopavo | reverse complement strand
TACACTCAGTGAGCTTGTAACAGAACGTGGTGATATTTACCTTGTAATACCATGCACAGTAATGCTTTGTAACACAGAATCATAAAGGTTGGAAATGAGCTCCAATGTCTCTAGTCCAACCCATCAACCCATTCGCATCGAGCTCACTACACTATGGCCTTCAGTACCACATCAGAACAGTTCCTGATTGCCTCCAGGGACAGTGACTCTACCACTTCCTTGGGAAGCCTGTTTCAATGCTTGAGAACTCTTTCAGAGAATAATTTTTTCCTAAATTGTTCACTGTTCACCTTCAAGAAAAACTGCAACATTCAGGTTTCTTTTTTTTTTTTTCTTTTTTACTTGTTTCTTTAGCATGTCAGCTGTTGAACATCCGGATTGATCAACTTGGTTAAAAAAAACGGCCATAAAGCCTTTTCTTCGTCTCTTCAAGGACTTCACAAGGACTTCAAAAATCTTGGATTAGGAGTTTCTCACTCACCCTACTAAAATGTTGTACCATAGACAGACAACAT
>NW_011221585.1:0-460 GCF_000146605.3 Meleagris gallopavo | reverse complement strand
CACTTTTTTAAGTAGCATTACGGTCCTTAATGGTGTAAACAACTCAAGATCTCTGTCTCTAGAAGACTGGTACTGTAACTTGTCCTCTGTATTAGGAAACATTTGACTACTGCTGGAAGCTTTGGTGCAGGTGAATGCCTCAGCACAAAAAAGGGTTTTCTTCCAATAGTTCTCTTTAAGATTGAAAATGGAAACTTGATGAGAAATAAAACTGTCATCAAAGAATTTGGCCAACTGCATATCGTATCATACTTAGGTATCAGAAAAGTGAGAGAACAAAAATGCTATGAAAGTGTTTTTCCATCAGATAGGGTAACTACTGAAATACTATTTTAAATTCTATTTTATTTATTTAATTTATTTTGAAGATAGCTGTTTAATAACTTACTTGCCATGAGCTCACTTGTCATTTCTGTAGGTCACCAAAGAATTCTTTTATTCTGCATCTATATTGGAAAGA
>NW_011221584.1:0-341 GCF_000146605.3 Meleagris gallopavo | reverse complement strand
GTATAACTGCACATGCAATTTCCCTGTAAAAAAAAGAAATTGGTGGGAAGAATCTTGCCTGATGCTTTGCAGACCAAGTCAGTGAGGCCTGGGTTACTCATGAGCAACAGGACATCACTAGATTCTTTCCTTACCTAGGATTGCCTGCAAGAGAGTAAATATTTTGAGGTGGTTTCCCACAGATGCACTGGGCAGGCCAGGCAGCAGCTTGGACTATAAGGTTTGGGGAGATGCATGTCTGCCCATGTCTGCATCCTCCTGTCTCTGAGTTACCCCCCCCCACTGCCAGGGAGGTCTGCTTTGCAGCCAGCTCTGCAGTAGTAAAGCAGCTGTGCACCCAT
>NW_011221583.1:0-308 GCF_000146605.3 Meleagris gallopavo | reverse complement strand
TTTTTTTTCCTACCTTAACCCTTCCCCCGTTGGTTGGTCCGTCCGGTTCGGACGTACGTTCCTACGTAAGGTAAGGAAGTAAACTTTAACCTTTAAAACAAAAAAATAGGTAAAAAAGGTAAAAATTTTTAGCCTCTGCATGCTCAGAGAATGACAAATGGCAGGACCTACATTAACGTGGGTGGTCTAGTAAAATTTTCAGAGCACTCTCACAACAAACCTTATTTTAGATAATCTTGTGAGACAAAACACTTTGGCTAATTAGCTAATGACAAAGTACTTCAAATGTTGCACGTGGTTACTCAATT
>NW_011221582.1:0-409 GCF_000146605.3 Meleagris gallopavo | reverse complement strand
TTAGGTTCAAAACGGGATTTTGCTCAACAGGGTATCAGGGTTAGAAACCAGAGTGGCACTTTCTTACTATTTCATTAACTTTTCTCAAATTCTGTTTTAGTTGGTATGTCCCATTTGTTTTTTGTACTGGTAGAATTGGAGTGTTTTATAGTGATGTACAAGGGTCCAGAAAACCATCTTTAATCAAAGGGTTGCACAATTGGTTTCAAGTCTGTTGTTCCTTCAAGAAGGAACAATAGGATATTGTTGCTGTTTCACTATCTCACTCCCCTCTTGAAGAGTTATTTTCAAAGGAGTCACAGTGAGCCCTCCTCGATTTCCCTCTCTTGCCCGAACTAGTGCATTTATTTCTTCTTTCATCTTTCTCAGTTAATAACTTCATTGAAATGGTTATTCCCTTTTTCAGGTT
>NW_011221581.1:0-463 GCF_000146605.3 Meleagris gallopavo | reverse complement strand
CAAAATTGTCCTTCTTGTTTGCAAGTGATTGTGTTGATACCTGAGGGGCAGAGCCAGGCTCACTCTTGATTCAAAGAAAATGTCTCCAGAGACAGGCTTCCTGGCTGTGAGGCGCTGACTTGGCCTTTTCTTCCATGACACATGGTCACTGAAGAAACGCTTTGCCTGGCCTCATACAGAGGTGATGTAATGAATCCCAGGTGTGTGAGGAAACACGAGATGGCCTCACTTCCAGTGAATTCAGTGCTCCTGAAGCACGTGAGCTGGGCCTGAGAGAAGGGATTATTTAATGCTGCTTCGTGATTTTTACAGTGAGGTTAGAAAGCACATTTTGAGAGGTTTGGATGCAGAACCATTCCCATATTAATACTGTCATTATTTGCCCTAGAACTGAGTAGAATGTGGACCTCCCCTTTTCAGTGATTTTTTTTAGAAGAACTGATTCAGTATGATGCAATAAAAT
>NW_011221580.1:0-425 GCF_000146605.3 Meleagris gallopavo | reverse complement strand
GTTTCAACAGTCACTAGGGAAACACTTGTTTTAATGGGGTATGGCAATTTCTACTACTTAAAGAAAAAAAAAAGCATATTTATTTGAAATTATTCTGTGTATGATTTTTTAAAAGGCACATTTTTTCCTTTCCTTTAGGTGCCTGAGAGTGAATCCAAAGGGATTAGATGATGAAAGCAAAGACTACTTGTCATTATACTTGCTTTTAGTCAGTTGTCCAAAAAGTGAAGTCAGAGCAAAATTCAAGTTTTCACTGCTGAATGCAAAAAGGGAAGAAACTAAAGCAATGGGTAAGAGAATCTCACTGTGGTGCTTGCAGATTTATAAGACCATTCCACAGAAGGTTTGCTTAGTAATCTTTTCTCTCTTGAACAGAGTTTAACCCTGAGAAAACTTGAAAACATCTTAAGATCCTTTTAGAAACT
>NW_011221579.1:0-432 GCF_000146605.3 Meleagris gallopavo | reverse complement strand
CCTTTCTCTTACCTCTTCCTTTCCTGTCTTTCCTCGCTTCTCTTTCTCTTCCTCCTTTCTCTTCCTCCCTCCCCTTCCCGTTCCCTTTTCTTTCCTTTCCTGTCTTACTTTCTTCTCCTCCGTTCCCCTCCCCTCCCCTCCTCCGTTTTCTTCCAGTCCACGCTCAGTATGCAGACCTCCAATGGACGTGCCTGGAGAAGATCATCTACGCAGGCAATAAACGGCTTGTGCTGTGCTTCGCTGCTTTGTGCTCTTGAAAGACTCTGATTTGTTTTGCCCTTTCCTAACCCCGAAGTATCAGGAGGGCCCGGCTGGCTTTGCTGCGGAGCCTTATCATCCCCGAGTCTGAAGACTTGGGGGAAAAGCCCAGCAGCTACGTAGCTGCCAAGGGAAGATTTCATGCCCTGGCCTTCATGCAGCCCGGCTCTCCCC
>NW_011221578.1:0-376 GCF_000146605.3 Meleagris gallopavo | reverse complement strand
TAAATTATGAATCGATGATAAATCAGGAAAGTTTTGTCTTCAATTTCTGCCCAGATGGAAGGATATACAAAGAAAATGACAGGAGGAAAGCAAAAGCTTTAATGGAAAAGGAGAATGTGCATCTTTTCCTCATGACACACACATATACTATAACTCAAATTTCAGAAAAGAAATAACATCTAGAACAAAAACCCCTAGAACTTAAAAAAAATTAAGAGCTTATATTACTACAAGAAAAAGTACTACTACTTCTGCTATTCCCCCTCCCCACTTCTTTAAGAAGTGAAATTATCTGTAGGATATTCCCCACTGATTTTATTTTCATTTTAAAATCAGAATTTGGTATAATTAAGTTTTCTTGAAATGCTTTCAAAGG
>NW_011221577.1:0-345 GCF_000146605.3 Meleagris gallopavo | reverse complement strand
GTTTCAAGAGAGCAAGCAGGCATGATTGTCCTCCTCAATTATCCACAATGTCAGTCAAACTTCTTGGAAGAATTTGGTGGTTTCTTCAAGCAGAGGACAAAAAATATAAAAAAATGCAAGAAAAGGCCAAATAAGTAAAACAAAGCACTAAAAACAAACAAACAAACAAAAAAACCACCCAAGCAAACAAACAAAAAACATAGTTATATTGGACTTTTCACATGCTTTTTATAGGGAACAAGAAGGATTGCTGATTCTTTTGATTCTTAAAATGTAATTATAAGCTTTATTCACTGTCCCTTCCTTCTCAGAAAAAAATTATTTTGAAAGGCACTTGCAAAAAGA
>NW_011221576.1:0-301 GCF_000146605.3 Meleagris gallopavo | reverse complement strand
AACTCGATGACTAGGTGCCTTCCAGCCAAACCATTCTATGATTTAGTAATACTATGTTGCACTGTTTGTATATGATGCAATATTAGTATGTACATAACCTGGCATGTAAAATTTGCAGGACACATAGAACTGAGTAAAACTAATATGAAGCCCAAACTTCTATGATTCTATAGTGACTTTAAAACGCTTAGACAGGGAAAGACCTATAAAAATAAATTAGATATAAAATAATTTCTTTTTCTTTTAAAAAAATAAAAAAAAAACCCAGCAACTTCTGTCATTTTTGTTAGATGTGATTTTG
>NW_011221575.1:0-543 GCF_000146605.3 Meleagris gallopavo | reverse complement strand
AAAAATAGGAAGGATGAATTTAACAGCAATCCTGAAATGGAACTGAAACTGGTAGAATTGTTTGCAGGTGGAATCATATAATTGCACTCCTTCCTATTATCAGCAGTAGTTTACATTTAGGGGAGTTTGGTAAGCTAGGGCTTTTAAAAAAATATAGGTGTAGAGCTGGCAACAGACTGAGGGAGGCAAGATGAGAGCGAGGATTAACACTTCCACAGCGGTGAAGTCAAAGCCAAATGTGGCATCTGACTACCTTTATTCAATCTCAATATGTAGCAATGAATATTAATTGTATTTAATACAAGCTGGTTTGTGTTTTGAATACTAGCAGCAAGCATTCAGTTGGTGCTGACACTGCAGCATGAAGCCAGCTGCCATCGTTCAGAATGCCTTGCTTTGCAGGTAACCCGTCCTATTCCAGTGTAGTGGAGTGTTGTTTCACGCTGGGGTATTATCAATGAGGTTCGGTTTTTGTTTTTTCCAGCAAGAATAAAGCATTTAATTATTTTGAGAAGACTGGAGGAAAAATATATCTTTGGGGCA
>NW_011221574.1:0-310 GCF_000146605.3 Meleagris gallopavo | reverse complement strand
GACTTGTGCAGCAGACCCCTCACCATCTTCACTGCCCTGTAGACACACTGTAGGGCCTCAAGATCTTGAATGCTGTGTTTGTACACTTCCTGGTTATCTGGGGATTAAAAATTCCTTGTAAAATAATCTCCTTTTTTTTCCCCCCCCCACTCAGTTTAATGAGTTATCATCTGGTGGTGGGTTGATTTGAATGAGCCTGGCTCCTCTCTCATTGCTCTCCCAGAGTCCCAGCTTTGCAGTGGCTTTTGGGCTGCTGATGGCCCAGGCATAGTGCGCTCACTGGAGTCTCTATTTTGCAGCCTAAGGTTTA
>NW_011221573.1:0-350 GCF_000146605.3 Meleagris gallopavo | reverse complement strand
GAGAATGACTCTTGAGTCCAGAACCGACAGTTTTGAGCCTCAGACTTCAGAGACAGTGAAGAAACCAAAGGACAATTGCTCCAACAAATAAGCAAGAAACTTAAGAAGGAATACAATAAAAAAATAAGATGATTTAGGCCTGACTGATAAGCCTTAAAAGACAAAATAATCAACTATAATGCTTCCTCGGAGAGGACATCAAAGGCAACTGACTGTATCATATGGTTTTCCGGCATTTAGCAATAATCTTTTTCCTTCTCAGTCTGCTCATGGCCACTTTCTATTATTTCCTTTTTTCCTTCACATCTCCAGCTATGAGCTGGTGGTACTCATAGCTGAATATCTAAAGA
>NW_011221572.1:0-349 GCF_000146605.3 Meleagris gallopavo | reverse complement strand
CTTCAATAGAAGTCTGTCTAGATTTTGCTTCATGTTGGGAAGCACATGTGTAAGGGTAGCTTAGTGGTATTTGTATTTGGATAGCTGCAAACTTCATCCATTGATCGCTGTTTGCAGTTGGACAAGTCCAGAGAAGCTGAGCAGACCTACGCAGCTAGCCATCTTCAAGATGTAGCTTAATTAAAGCTTATCATTTGGGTTTAGCTCAATGGGTAGGCAGTATATTTGTCTGAAACACAAATCCCAGTCCTCAGGAACTTAAATGAAACATTGTGAATAAAATGAATAAAACGCCATGGGGGAAAAAAAAGAAAAAAAGGTAGGAAAAAAAAGGGAGTAAAAACATTCC
>NW_011221571.1:0-325 GCF_000146605.3 Meleagris gallopavo | reverse complement strand
TGCTGTATTTATCTCTTTACTTCTAACTGAATTAGCTGCAGTATACATTACTCATTAGAAAATATGCTGAGACAGTGAGCTCTAGTAGTAAAGAGTCCTCCTCCTCCCATTTTCCTTTTTGTTGGTTTTTTTTTGTTTTTTTTTTTTGTAGGGACATTTTCCTTTTGATTTTTACTATTCTTTAATTTCAACTGCTAGTTCTTACATTTTTCCTGGATTAAGGAGTCCTTAATATCATAAATAAGACCTTTTTTTCTCCAGGCTTGAGGTTCTTTAAAGGGAGGTTACATCCATCATTTAAATAATCAGCTGCTTGCAATCTCAG
>NW_011221570.1:0-347 GCF_000146605.3 Meleagris gallopavo | reverse complement strand
GCTCTCATTATGTGCCCATCATCAAGGTGGGAGGAGTTTAATACTTTGCTACCCAGTGCTTTCTTGTTCCCCATGTTCTCAGTGGAAGAAGAGAGAGTCTGCAGTTTTAGATTGTTACTTTTCCCTTGTTCATATTTTGAGAAGTGGTAGATTTCTTTTTTTTTTTTTAAATTGGTTATTTAGAAAGGCCTTGGTAATAATTGCGAACCTACTAAATTACTTCTTTGGTGAGATGAACTCAAAATTTCAAAGAGGCGATAAAAAGGCTGGGCATGTAAGTTACAAGACATTTCATTGGCTTAAAGCAGAGGTAGAAACACTGCTTATGATGTTGGCTTTAGTAATCA
>NW_011221569.1:0-339 GCF_000146605.3 Meleagris gallopavo | reverse complement strand
GGTCAGTAGAGTTACACTGGGGAGGAATTTGGATGGAGATACCTGGACTTTTATACTATATTTTAAATAGTAAAAATATTTTCGGTGGACAGGGAACTGTAAGAGACTTATAAATGCAAAAAGGAAAAAAAAAGAAAAGAAAGAAAGAAATGGTGCTGCTCCCCCGCAGCCTCCTAAAAATAGCAAATTACACACCTAATAAATGTATCAGCAGCCCATGAAATTGACAGCCTGAAATTGAAGAACAGAACCATTTTGTTTGGAGAAATAGTCTTTAAGAGTGTGGAGGTGAATTAGAAAAATAGCAACTGACATTAAGAGTGTAAGATTAATTTGCCC
>NW_011221568.1:0-379 GCF_000146605.3 Meleagris gallopavo | reverse complement strand
CCTGTGTGCATATATGCGGTGTTTTGTACAGTAACCATAAAAATGACAAGGTAGTTTTATACCTTTCACATACAAGCAACCTGTTTTGACTTTGTAGTACTTGGTGAGTCATTAGAGAAACTGATCTTACTAAAAGCTTTGCCATTTCTCTTGTTCTTACTGTTAAAAGATAAAGGAAAGAAAAAAAAAAAAAAAAAAGACAAGATCCATGCTGCAAAAACAAAGTAACGTGCATGTTGGGTGTCTCCTGGTCCCTGTCCTGTGCCATCTGGGTAGTGGACTTGCTCTTCCTTTGCCACCACCTGGCTAGGCTCTGGCTCTAGCTATCTGAGCAGGAGCCCACTGATAGCCCCAGGTGCTTTAGCCCAAGTAGAATGGA
>NW_011221567.1:0-422 GCF_000146605.3 Meleagris gallopavo | reverse complement strand
ACAAAAAAAAAACAAAACCCAACACCAAAAAAAACAACCAACCAAACAAAAAAAACTGTTTACATTAGCAGTGCATCCATCAGATCCATGTATACAAAAATCTGCATCTGATGTGTGGTCATGAGAAGCTATATGCAATCTAGGGAGAATAAACCTCCCCAGTGGAATAACTTAAGTTAGTATACATATCATTTTTTTCCATTCTTGTGTAATTCATGGTAAAAGCCTCTGCTAATTTCAACATAATTTAGCAAGCTGTGACATCCCAAAACACACAGCCTTAAGACAGAATTCTAGATTTAGAAAGATTTTGTCCACAACCAATTTTCTTGTCACAGTAACTACACATAGACCATCTTAAAGTGCTTGTCCCAAGCAAGAGGTACCCATGAGCTATACCCAGGGACAAAGATGCCAGCATG
>NW_011221566.1:0-395 GCF_000146605.3 Meleagris gallopavo | reverse complement strand
ATGCACATTTCCAGGACATGATTGTCACCAGACATAGCAGAGAAGTATTTTCATTTTGTGTAAGTACACTGAGAACCAAAGATTCACTACTTGTCTCTCTTCACTATATGGTAGGTACAGTAGGTAAGTCCACCCTAATTTTTCTTTTTTAGTTAACTAGTTATTTAAAAAAAAAAAATACTGAATTTTGCTATAGTCCTGTGGTATATGTCAAGTGTAGACTGGAAACAAACCTTTCTAAGCTCCAGCCTAAGACTTGCATATGTGCCGTACCATCCAAAAAAAAACAGCACTAATGAATCACATCAGTTCAGAAGGATCCTTACAAAATGATGTAATTCTTCATCTCACTGGCATTATTGATTACCTTTAAGAAGACACTTACCAGGATAAAT
>NW_011221565.1:0-355 GCF_000146605.3 Meleagris gallopavo | reverse complement strand
GTCCAGGCGCAGCGGAGCGCAGCAGGCTCTGCCCCCACCCCCGGGAGAGCCGCTCGTGTTGAAGTCATTTGGTGCGCGCTGCATTTCCTGTGCAAGGATTAGGGAGGCTGGAGAATGGCTTTGTGAGGAAGCACGGAGAGAGGGAGCCGGGAGAGGCTGCTGCAAGGGGCCGGGCAGACTTCAGCCTTTCATAGTTCTTTCAGTCAATTCATTCTGGGAGACCAATTGCGTGCGCTCCGGCAGCTGGGGGTTTTGTTTCCCTTTCAGCTGTATACTGTAGGAGAAGCTGGTAAGGTTATTTCTTCTTCTTTCTTTTTTTTTTCCTTCCCCCCTTGTACTGTTCCACGATGCTATT
>NW_011221564.1:0-496 GCF_000146605.3 Meleagris gallopavo | reverse complement strand
CACCACAGGCCTCTTTCCTATGTGTCTTATTTAGTATGTTTATTTGTCCAGGTGGAAAATAAGTGTGTTTTCTTTAGAATATTAATGTTATAGATTACATGTTCCAGGACTTCTGGCTGTGGTAAGTGGATGTCAGTCAAATCCGAAAATAAAATTAAAAATAAAAATAAAAATTGAATCTCAGTAATCTTGGATATACAAATGTGCTGTGTAAGGCAGGCCTTGCTGAGTTCTCCCATGAAACAAATACCATGGATAAATGCATTTCTGTTTATTTGCTTTTAAACTTGCACATTTAGCAGCACCGCTCTGAGCTCTATTAATAACCTGCAGTGTGCAGTGACAAATCTGATTCCAGCATTCAGTATGCTGTGGGTATGCCAAGTGAATAAAATGCTAGTTTTAATCTGCTGCTAGAAAAGTTACTGTTTTTGCATTTTAAATAGATTACACTACAGCACCCCTTCTGCTGACTCAGTAGTGTGACAAGAAGTTT
>NW_011221563.1:0-311 GCF_000146605.3 Meleagris gallopavo | reverse complement strand
AGCCTTTCTTCAGGTAAACAAGAAATGTTGTGCTTGTGTTTTTTGTTTTTGTTTTTTTGTTTTTGTTTGTTTGCTTGTTTGCTTTTAAGGGAAAACTGCAAACACTTTTAAGAAGAAAAAAAAGTAAGAATTGTGGCTTAGGTAGCTGCTAGAATTTTCCCCATGAAGTTAGGATTTTTCTTACCCTGTATTAATGAGTCATCAGAGACATAGTTGCTCTTGGCACAGGTCTGAGGAACTTAGTTGTACTCTCTTTTCTAAGAGAAAAACTTTTTCAATGCAACTACAGAGTAATAGAGTATCATTAGAAA
>NW_011221562.1:0-437 GCF_000146605.3 Meleagris gallopavo | reverse complement strand
AGGAAGCCTCAAAGTGCCTGGCATGGGTGATGGCAGTCCAATGATCAACCCCTAACCACCAGCCTTAGCATCCCGCTGCCATAACCAACAATGAGCACAAGCAAGCTTCCACTGCATTAATCAGGGACATTTTTCTTGCTCATATCAGTTTGCAAGTTTTCTTTCAACTGCTCTTCCTATGCATCATTTTAAAACTCCTGGGTATGGATGCACACAACTTATCACTGTCAGCTGCATACACTTATAGCAGCTCTGACATTTCCACAGATTTAAAAAAAAAAAAAATTGAGTTAGGACAAAATTTGGCAGGTTCACTAATAAGTAATACTGTTTTCTTCTGAAAAGGCCCAATGCTAATACAACCCTTGGCAGTATCATGATTTTTGCATCCATTTGTCTTTAGCAGAAGCTGTCTTTTTCTAAAAGCAAAATGCTTC
>NW_011221561.1:0-347 GCF_000146605.3 Meleagris gallopavo | reverse complement strand
TAACTTCGTATAGCATACATTATACGGAGTTATTACGAATCCTTTTCTAACCCAGGCCATTCTATGATTCTATGACTTTCTATTTGTAGTAAGAACCTTTGCTTTGCTAAGCTGTCATCAGGTTGTTTTCAAAGTACATGTGCATATCTCTTCTACACCAAAACAAAACAGTTGTTCAAGCTCTGGGAGAAGGTGAACTCTGTGCTCCAAATCGGGCTTTGAACTTTTTCAGAGATGTGGAGATTACAGAATGAAAACCTACAAAAGCAAAGAGGTCGTGTATCTTGCAATCCAGGCTTCACTGAGGCTGGTGCCTGCAGCCGTTATTAAGGTCATTTGTGAGTTTC
>NW_011221560.1:0-346 GCF_000146605.3 Meleagris gallopavo | reverse complement strand
TTACATGTAGCTTGGATTAAGTACACAAATTTTATTCAAAAGTTAGAGTTAATTAGAAGAACAGAGCATAAGACTTGAAAATCTTGGTCAAATTATGTAAACTGGGTAACAAGCATCTTGATACCTAGAATTTTAATAAGTTATCCACAGTCAAGTTGTGCTAATAATATGAAAACATAATTTTTTGGTCAGTACCCATTTCAGTGGGCTCTAATTTGAAATCACTCATTTGTGTACTTAATCCAAGCTACATGTAATGCTGAAATTTTCTCTATGTAATTTATTGTTTTGTTGCCACAGGTCTCTGTAAATTTTTGTAAACAGAAAAACTTAATAGTGGGCAATG
>NW_011221559.1:0-398 GCF_000146605.3 Meleagris gallopavo | reverse complement strand
CATCCCACAGATATGCTGAACACACCATATATAATTCCAGTTCCTCTGTTTGAATCAGTCCTCTTATAACTTTTATAAGCTTGGCGTATTAGGTACTCCAACAGTTCATCCCATAGGAGAAACCAGTAAAAAGCAACATTTAAATCCAGGAGTTGAAATAACTTCTCTGAGAAACAGAATTCCCTCTGATCTGATGTTCACTGATTAAATACTTTTCTTGAACTGATTTGTAAAGACAAATGCCTAAAATAATTACAGCTCACTAACAGTGTAATCATGCGAGAGTAATAGCTGAAAAAAACATTACAAAATCAAATACATTTTCGCTTGTCAATTGCAGTTTAAGACAGAAAGCTCCACGTAAGCAATCTGGCAGAAACCTTACAGCAGCAAGCACT
>NW_011221558.1:0-372 GCF_000146605.3 Meleagris gallopavo | reverse complement strand
AAAGATAATAACAGAATGAAGGGAAAAATATATTGAAAAATGAGATAAAAATAAATAGTGCTCAATAACAGCTCCCTGGTGGTCTAGTGGCTAAGATTCGGCGCTTTCACCGCCGCGGCCCGGGTTCGATTCCCGGTCAGGGAAAGGTGTAATTATTATCCCCAAATTTTATCGCATTTATAAATTCTCAAAAAACCCCAAGGAAAATACCAGCCTGAAAGCGGTGCTGTGAAATTTAGATTTTTCCTTTTTGTAACCACTTTTCCTTCCACCTCCTGTGCGGCTGGAAGGGGTGAGAAATCACCAAAATCGTGAAAATAGGTTAAAAAAAATAAAAAGGCGGGTGTTTCTGCCCGGTTTCGAACCGGGGAC
>NW_011221557.1:0-448 GCF_000146605.3 Meleagris gallopavo | reverse complement strand
GGAACAAGAACAAAAGAGAGGTGGCAATAACTGAATGCAGCATTTCTCAGGCCTGAACAGGGAAACCAAAACCACGTAACGTTTTCCTTGGAACGTGCTTGCCGGACGCTCCGTAAGGCTATCCAGCACAAAATGGCCTGCTTAAAAAGTAATCATTATTCAACATTTGCAGCCTAAAGATCCAGAAAACTGTGTACGGAGCAGGGAGAGGACAAGTACGCCACGTACCCCTAAATCCCAAGCGTACCTGGACAGAAAGACTTCATCTAGAAGTTATATATGATGATAGATTGATGCAGCTATCTCTGAGTTAGCACAGCCTATGAAATTTCTGCTTGCTGACTGAGATGCAGCTGTGACTCCCCGGCTCTAAGCTACCCAGCGTTCTGCAGCCAGCAGCAGCAACAAGCACGCGGAGGGTCTGTTACCCTACCTCGGCTGACAGGCA
>NW_011221556.1:0-458 GCF_000146605.3 Meleagris gallopavo | reverse complement strand
CAGCCTGTGAAGAGATGCATTGATCATTTGACTAAGCTGTGATTAAAGTGTTAGGAGAATTTACTTGCTAGGACTCAGGTTCATGTACTGAATGATTAAATGATATTGGCTTTTTTTTTTTTCCTTTTTTTTTTCCTAGAGCAAAAAGATACATTCACAAGCCTTGCTTACATGCTTAGTGTGAACCTAGAAATAAAAAATGTAGTACAAACTATACAACATAAGAGGCTGGAGAGCAGAAATCACTATACACAGTTTTTTCAAAAAACAGACAAGACATTTGAGATTCTGCATAAGACAACATGCTAGAAGAAATCCTGTACATAGCCACAGTCTTACCTAATATGGGGCTGGAATGTCAGTTTTTGTGGGTGATGTCTTTAGATACAAGAGTAAGGAGTAGAAGGCAGTTTAACCCACATCATCTTTCCTGGCTCAGCCAAGCCCAGTTGTCAGTG
>NW_011221555.1:0-447 GCF_000146605.3 Meleagris gallopavo | reverse complement strand
ACAGGACGGCTTTTAAGAGGGTGGACATCCAACCCTGTGCTATTCCATGAGCAGAAGAATAGCATCAAGAATGATTAGTCACATCTGTCCAGATTTTCCTAATGGCTCTCCAAGGCCATGACAGTGAAGACAAGGTATGGCACTTGGTAGTCATTCAAATATTCCTTTGTGCACCTAGTCCCTCAGTTAAGGAAGATTCTGCTTCTTATGGGATGTGTTATAGTGTCCAGCATGTGCTATGGTGGAGCTGGAGGCCTACCTTCATCAGCTGAAGAAAGGGGTAGGTGATTTTTTTGTCATCTCTGAATACATAATCTGCCAGAGACAACTCAATCCTGGGGCTCACAGATTTACCTTTAGAAAATTACTTTTTTTTTTACAATGAGTGAACTAGATTGTACCCAGAGCACAAAATTTTACAAAATGGTCCCTAGGGAGGGTAGCTCA
>NW_011221554.1:0-523 GCF_000146605.3 Meleagris gallopavo | reverse complement strand
TTTATGCTGGCAAAGATGCTGACAAGATCCGAGAATTTCTAGTCAAAAGGTTTAGATTTACAGGAGAACATGGTAGATTATTTTTTAATTCTTTTTCTAATTATTGTCTTGCTTTTTTTTTATTTATTTTTTTATTTATTTTTTTTTTTACTTTACTAGTGTTTTCATAGTAACCCTTTTCTGAAATAGTTGTGGTATCAGATGCTGAAATACTTGTGAATGGTCCCAGTAAAAGCATACCAGCCCCTTCAGCCCAGCAGCTTACCAGTCTTCATAAGGACTAGTCTTCATTAGCTCAGACAAAGAACAACATTCCTCGTCTCTTAATGAAGAGGAAAGCAATGGGGATAATGTACACGAGAGCAGAATTCTGCAACATTAGCTACTGTGCAGATCTTCTTTATGCAGCATGTGATGAGCAAGTCAGAGCCAACTTAGAACCTCTCAGGTTCTGTCTTAAAACATAGGATGAATGTCTGCCACTGGCCTGCTGGCAGCAATCAGTGCCGTTACACAGAGATAC
>NW_011221553.1:0-461 GCF_000146605.3 Meleagris gallopavo | reverse complement strand
AACATCACCACATAGTTGACTTTTTCTATTGAACTGCTCCACAAGTGTCCCTGATTGGTCCCTGCCACATGCCACAGACAGAGTACCAGGCAAAGTGAGCATTTTTGAGTGGTTCTGTATGGCCTTTCTTGGCATCTTATTTTCTCCTGTCCACATCCATCTTGCAAGTACGTGAAAAGTGTGTGTGTACATCTGTAGGTTTGATCTTCCAAAACACAACCTGACAGCTGCATGGTAGCTTTCTTATACTTTTATCTTTGATACCAGAAAGCTTGTTTGTTTGTTATTTTTTTCCCGGGCACACAGAAATGGCTTAGATTCAAGATATTCTTACTGTGTAGTTTATCATTCTATATACTTAAAATTGGGCTGCCTTTATACAGTGACTAGGGCGGTCATTGTCTTCTAGCTATGGTGTCTCATTGGTTTTTTTTTTGGTTTGTTTTTCATTAAATAGCAGT
>NW_011221552.1:0-399 GCF_000146605.3 Meleagris gallopavo | reverse complement strand
CCCCACCACCTCCCTTCAGCACTCTTCCTCGTTTTTCTTTTCCTCCTTATCTGGCCCAACTCTCCCCCTCCCTGGAATTTGGAATCGTTGAGTTTGCTGTATTTGCTTCCTTGTGCCTCCATCCTTTCCCTTTGCTGTGTCTGTTAGGGGCTGCTGGAGCAGGCATTGCCTGCCAGCCAGCTCACCATGCCCTCCTGCTCATCGGCTCTGCGATGGATATTAACATGGCCTCACATCATTTTTGATATAAAGATACCAGCCTAGTGTTGATGATAATCCATCACAGCACTCGCATGCTTCAGAACTGCGTGGATTAATGTGGTAGGTTGGGCATGTCTTTTTTTTAATCTGGTGATAGTTAAACCAGATGAAAGGGTAACAAGTGGTTAAAACAATGTC
>NW_011221551.1:0-570 GCF_000146605.3 Meleagris gallopavo | reverse complement strand
GCAGATTATTCCCCAACAAGTACTGTACTTTATTTCTCCATGTACATATTTTCAGAAGTACTAAATGCTTATTTAGGTGATGGTGAAGTGGGTTTAGCATTTCCTTTTTCAATACTCTAAAAATTCAGACACAGACATAACCAAATTCTTCCCAATATGACTTAAGATTTTGTTCTTTTAATTTTTTTTTTTTCCTTTTTTTTTTTTAAGAGAAGAAAGGTTTATAATTTTTCTAAGCTTTGAACTATGACGAAACTATTTGTTTTATTATGAAAAACTGAATATTCTCACTATTGAAACTGGAGAACATACAGATATCAGGAAAAATATTTATATTCTTACAAACTACTAATTTGATAGAAAAGAAGAAAAGTGGACACATTTAAAACGTAACATTTCTGCAAACCAGACACTATCGTAGATCACATAAACTTTATTTTTCACTTGTGTAATGTCCTTCACATTCTCCAAAGCAAAACAACAAACAGTAGACTCAACTTCCAATTTTCTATCTGTTATAGTGTATTAATGAATTATAAGACAATTAGAATTAGACCTTTGAACTGCTCA
>NW_011221550.1:0-493 GCF_000146605.3 Meleagris gallopavo | reverse complement strand
ATTTCCCTGCTTGCACATGAAGCGCACCTCACATCTCAGCCACCTCAGTGCCCTGCCTGGAGCATTGGGTTACCCCTTTGACACCTGCATGCCCCCACAGCTTTTATTTCACCTCCTTCCTCCATTCTGCCTCACCCCCTCCACCCCTCCCACTCAGAGCTGTCTTGGCCATGGGGCTGCATGGGCGCCATTTTCTCTTCAGCAGCCCCAATGCCAGGAACATGGCGCCCAGGTGGCCCCATGACCAAGATGGCGCTGGGTGTGAGGCGGCTGGGTGGAAGGGTGGCCCCACAGTGGTGGGAGCCGTTTGGAGGAAGGCTGCATAAGTAATTGAAGAAAGAAAGCGAGCTAATTAAAGACACGTGATAAAGCCATGAGTTTTAGACACACTGAATATCTCATTAGGTCTACTGTGGGAAGGGATCCTCAGCCCAGCGGAAGGCAGCCATCACGCTCCTGAAGCCTCTCCATGGCAAATGCCGACTATGGCTCT
>NW_011221549.1:0-452 GCF_000146605.3 Meleagris gallopavo | reverse complement strand
GCATTAGATATGGAATGTGGTGCTGATCTTTCAGTTAATTAAATACATCAGACCCCCTCAAAAAAACCAAAAGCTACTCTACATGACAGCTACTGCAAAGTGCATTGCAAACTTTATTTGCAAGCTATCTGATATCCACTTTGCAAGATGAAATTACAAGTCAGTATTCTAGAAAAGCGTGAGGCCAGCAACTTAGTTAACACAGAAGCTTCATTCATTAGCCCTGTATGCAGTCCTTCGGATCATAACTGAAGCATACTGCATTGCCAATGAGATAATCCTTCCATTTTCAATTTAAATCATGATCACTTTTATTCTTCTCTATCCTTCTTTGAATTATTTTTTAAGTGAATTATCAGGTCTGAATTTCTATACAGTACCTCAAGCTCCTTTTGATGTTCAAACAGTAGTGCCAAATACAATATCAGATCATAGAATCACCAAGTTGGAAA
>NW_011221548.1:0-537 GCF_000146605.3 Meleagris gallopavo | reverse complement strand
ATGAAAAATATACTCAAAATAAACTATTGTTCTATTTTTTCATTTTTTTAAAAAATACCACAAAACATTTAGGTTATTTGGCGTAACAGTTCAGCCCTTTCTTGGTAAAGCTGCGACTGTGTGACTGCTGCAATTAATTTATTTTTATTTGGGAGCTTGCAGTTTGTATGGACTATGCTAATCTTTTCTTGCTTTTAGAGATCTGTTAAATATACATATATATATATATATCATTATTTAAAAAATATGAAAAAATTTTGGCATTGCATTACCTAACAAGAACCTGGCATTAAAAAACAAAACAAAAACAAAACAAAACAAAACAAAAAAAACAATCTGAGGAGCTGGGGCTGGCTCTTGATTGTACAAGAAAAATAGTAATAGAACATCATATTTTAGTTTAACTTCTCTATCTTCTCTTTCTCCATATTGTCATCTTCTCCTTCCTTAGCACCTACTATAGGTTAATATATTTATCACTTACCATAGATTAATATATTTACCTAACATCCCCTTTCATATATGTTTTGAAGCAAA
>NW_011221547.1:0-433 GCF_000146605.3 Meleagris gallopavo | reverse complement strand
TTGTCTGTAAGAGGTCTCAATGGCAAACATTGTTAAAAGCTTCCTGAAAATTCATGCATGTTTTGTCAGCCACATCTCCCATGCTACAATGCTCTTGAATTTTTCAAAGAACTTCAATTTGTGAGGTGCAACTATCTACTACAGGAATAGAGGCAATTTTTCTTATTATATTTATCTACTGGTCTATCATATTTAAAAATCTAGTCTCCATCCTTTTTCTTTCTGATAAAGTCAGATTTTCTCATGCATATTTTCTTCCATTTCCATTTACACATGTCAAAGAGCCAGCTTACTTTTCTTACAATTGATTCTCCCTGCACTGAAACCATTTTCCATAGTACTAATCATTTGTGGATTACATATTTGTACTTTTTTTTTTTTTTAGACTCACAGGTGAATATTATGCCATTGTTGTGATTTGCTACTATGCATT
>NW_011221546.1:0-561 GCF_000146605.3 Meleagris gallopavo | reverse complement strand
GGAGGTTCCCTCTTACCATGAGGAAACATTTATTTCTTGAGGGTGACTGAGCCCTGGGAGCGCATTGCCCAGACAAACTGGGGTCTCTGTCCTTGTAGGTGTTCAGAAGCCCACTGGATGTGGTACTGGGCAACTGGCTCTGAATGGCCCTGCTGGGACAGGGGTTGTACCAGATGGCCTCCACCCTTCACGGTTCTGAAGCTGTGCAGAAGGCTGGAGAGCGTGTCAGAAGGTCCTTACAGTTTTCATGCCCACCTGCAATTTTCCCTTGCTGTGAGAAGGAAAGCAAGCCTCTTCTGCCCAGGGCTCTGTGACAGGCTGACAGAGAGACAGGCCGACTGCTTTTAGACCTGAGGTGTGGAGGAAGGGCCTCTGGGGCTGTAATATCCATTGCTGCTCTGGTGTTTGCCTACTTCTGCTTCTGATGCAGAAAGGCTTGACTGGTCCTGCTGAGGTTTGGTGCTGCAGGCACCTGAACTTCAGCTGTGCGTTCCCTCAGTCAGTGGATGCTGTTTGTGCAGAGAACTGAAAAAGGCTTCTGTACCTGCCAGTTCTCAGATC
>NW_011221545.1:0-436 GCF_000146605.3 Meleagris gallopavo | reverse complement strand
CTTGTTTATTAATGTCTTCTGGAATTCCAAACGCTCAAAAGTTACTCAGTTAGTACGTGTTGCTGCAAGCAGCTTTCTTTTTGTTCTCAGTCCTGCCTGAATTTTTGCTTCTCCACCTCTGCAGACGACACCTCTATGGCTCTTCTCCGTAATCCTGTGTTGTTTGGTGTAAGGATGTAACTAATCCTTAGTGACAGTATAAAGATGCAGGCTTGTCCTGACCTGAGCCTTGAATTTCCAAGGCAATAGTCTGAGATGTGATTGGGCGTGGAGACTGGAACTTGTTACATTGATTTTTGAGTTGCTTTTTTTGTGGGGAAAGGTGTCGTACCATTAGAACCAGCAGAGGCTGATGCAGGGCAGTGATACTCCTGCCATCCTCCTTTTGGGCAAGGATCGTGTGTCTCCCCTTCCACATCCGTCTTGTGGTGCTCTT
>NW_011221544.1:0-487 GCF_000146605.3 Meleagris gallopavo | reverse complement strand
TTAGCAGTAGACAGTAGATCAAGTACAGTTTATCTAGTTCTTTTTTTTTTTTTTTTCATTCTTGGAATATCTTGTTTTATAATAAGTGGCTAAGAACCCCTGAGTTTAGTGTAACATTATTGTATGAGAGCATGATTGAATATTTAAATGTTAATTTCCTCTTCTTAATTTTCTTTGACTTCTGTATTTGAGAGGTGTTGGGTACTGTAAAAGATATGTGCTGACAGAAGTGGAAATTTGGTGATCTATTCAGATGTGAGATATCTTCTGGATGTCTAAATAAGCTGCTTGGATTTTTTTAATACTGCTTGTGCTTACTCTTCAGGCTTACATAATGATATGCTGAACTTCATTGCCTCAGAGAAAATACATTGCAGCACTTTAAAAATATTCTGTGAATAAAATTTCATTTTACAGATATTTACAGAAGACCTCCCTGAAGTGGAAGCATTGCCACGAGACAAAGTGCTCAGTTTTTTGATTGAAA
>NW_011221543.1:0-383 GCF_000146605.3 Meleagris gallopavo | reverse complement strand
TGGAGTATTCCTCTGGTGAAATCTCCGTGCTCTTTATAGCTGAGATGTGTCTGCATCCGAGCTATGCAGAGCGGAGTATATTATAGAGAGGACATCACGTGGGGCTGTTAATTTACACTGCCTCCCTTAGCAACCCAGCCAACAACACATACAACAGAAGCTGATACTTCTTAGGAAAAAAAGAAAAGAAAAAGAAATGAACGGTGCATCCCTGCACAGTGCCCAGCACAACCCATCGCAGGGCTCACACGTGCACTCAGCCTGAGATGAAGCCTCTGTGTTTAGAGATACCTCAGAGCCAAGGGCCAGAAGAGCTATTGCTGTTTCACACCTTCCTGCATGCCCGGTTGCATTCCCCATTGCATACCCTACTGTATACCAAA
>NW_011221542.1:0-665 GCF_000146605.3 Meleagris gallopavo | reverse complement strand
TTTGTTCTGCTGGTGGCCTTAGTTAATTGTGTCTAAATTAATTAATTGATGTTTGTTTACGCAGCGTTGGGGAGAAGGGGAGGAAGTAACTGGAAGTGGTGTGAGCCAACTCTTAGGCTCTTGCCCAGATGTGAATAAGAAAAAGTACCCTAACTGATATTCTCAGAGCAAGCGTGCTCCATCTTTACAAAAACTTTTGGCATTCACTGAGCTCTGCTTTTGCTTGCTGTGCACACACAGATAATTTTAAACAGTCAAAGTAGAAGTTTTAAAACACTGAAGTTTGAATAGCAATAGAGTATACATAAAATCAAGCTGTTTCCTTGTGGAATGTGACTTAAGGAGTGGAACACCCAAGTTTTAAACTTCCTCCCTTCAGAATTTATGGAAGCCTCAGAAACTTTCCTTTTTTCTTTTTTATTTTTAATGTGAGGGTCTGTTTCAGGATTTTAACTTTTTTTTAAAGTATAACTCCAGTACTTTTCACAACTTGATTTAATGCAGCTTCCATGCATCTTGAATACAATAGTAACTTCTGAATCCAATATTTCTTTAGAGAGCAGTTAAGTTGTTTCTTCGTGACACCAGTAAGTAGTTCTCTTGCCAAGAAGTATATTGTGGGATTTATTGGACTCTCCATTGCCCTCCCCCAATAACCCAGATTT
>NW_011221541.1:0-523 GCF_000146605.3 Meleagris gallopavo | reverse complement strand
GCTAAGTAAATCAGCAGGATTTGCTCGGTCATTGTAATCAACAAAGTCTGTTTTCATTTCTATTTTATTTACTTTTTTTTTTTTTTTTAAAACTTTCCACCATAATTAGTATAAATCCTCAAAAAGAGCAAAGTCTAACAAGATTAGCCTACAGACACCCAACAAAGGAAGCTGAGAATTCTGGTTGGTTTATTGCTTTCAAAAGTGTTCAGACACATCTGTAATGCCCCCTTCATCTTCCCTATCCACACACTAAAAAGCTTAATGTTAAATCTCAAAAAGAAAAAAGCAAAGAAAACCCACCCAAAATGTATAGGCTTCTCAATTAAAAGGCTAAGGATTATGTGGTACTCAACAGTGAAATAGGGGGCAAATTATGTAGCTCTGATAATGCAGCACACTATGCACAGGGAAATCTATGCAAGATATCACATACTCTAATAAAGGTGTTTGATCTCAGCTGAGAAACATATTTCTGTGGTTCTGACCTTAACATACTCCAGCTTAGCTGTTGATTCTATCA
>NW_011221540.1:0-359 GCF_000146605.3 Meleagris gallopavo | reverse complement strand
AAACAGGCTGGGAGGTGGTAGGAATTGTTTTTTTTAATTATTTTTTTTAATGCACGAATATATATATTTTAAAAACTAAATCACAAGCATTTCTGTGTAGGTAAGTAAACACAAAAAACATTCCAACGTTATTTTTTTTTCTATCGCCCAGTGTTCTCTACCTTGATGAAGTAGTTTGTCCCTGCCACCAACTGAGTTTTGAACTCAACTGCAGTGAAGACATCAAAGGTTTTCCCTTCTTTCTCTTCTAGCTGATGCTTCACCTTAGGGAAACAAGAAGTTAGCTAAGACTGTTACAATATTTAATACTTACAATTTATGGCTCATGCCACCACGTGTGCCTCATTACCCTTCAGTTC
>NW_011221539.1:0-425 GCF_000146605.3 Meleagris gallopavo | reverse complement strand
GGGACCGGCATCACGAGGTGCATTTTCTAAAGAACAAGAAGCGACTTCTACATGACTGCTGAGAAATTGATGTTTTGTAGCACATTCGTGGCCTTTTCCCTCTTAGCAAATAGCGGCCAGATGCCACGTGAGATTACAGCTTTGGGGTGATATTAGTGCATGTGTGCTGAGGTCTGTGTCTGAGCCCTTTAGCAGAGTGAGGGGATGGGAGTGGAAGCGGAGTTTGGCCCTGAGCCCTTCCTGGGCACAGCACTGTTGGTGCTGCCCGGGCAGCTCCTTGCCTCCACCGTGTGTGCTTGGGCTGCGAGGAGGCTTGTTGCTTGTCCAGGACTCTGCGAAAGAACCTGTGTGTTTCATGTTCTTCTTCCTCGTCTCCAGGTGAAGGATGATATTGGTGATGTTCCTCTTGCTCTGTTCCAGTGATA
>NW_011221538.1:0-457 GCF_000146605.3 Meleagris gallopavo | reverse complement strand
CCTAGTCCAGGACTTGCCTGGACTTGGGAAGTCCATCTGTGTCCCAGCAAGCTCTGAGACAGTGAAATTAAATAATCTCTTGCACTCAGTTTCCGGATATTTGCATTAATGGAAGAAAAGAGAATCTGAAAAATGACACAAATGCATCCAAAAAGAACTAAAGAAAAATTAACCTGCTTCCAACTCTTTGGTGAACTTTTTAATCTGAAGTATGACAAATTGATCAGGATCCTCAGCCTAGCTGTCTCAACAGAGGACAATGGTACACTTTTGCTCTTCTTGTCTACCATCAACTCTAGTACTAGAAGGGGAGTTCTATAGCAACCTCATCAGATTTGTCAGATTTATATTGCCACTGTTAGTCATCAGAGCTCTCTCTCTACTCCTTCAGAAGTTAAGTTTTGGTTTTACTACATGATGACAGATGTACCAAATTAAAGGCTGTACAAATTCAAAA
>NW_011221537.1:0-308 GCF_000146605.3 Meleagris gallopavo | reverse complement strand
TTGTTTTTTGCTTTTTTTTTTTTTTTTAATACTCAGTCCACCCATGCTAACCAAACACTAAGACAGGTTATTTATCACATACTTATAGTGTCACAACAAATATGGCCTATTGCTCCTGTTTGCCTAAGCTGCCCCTACTCCATAGTGATTTTATCTGGAAACCATAGTGTCTTCCCAGTATTCCTATTGTTCTAGTGGCCACCAGAGTCAATACCAGCACTGGCCTCTGGTGAATGGTGCCAGCAAACTGGTAATGCTTGGCATAAACTGAGCACATCTTCCTTCCTGTGCAGTGGTGCCCCATCAGC
>NW_011221536.1:0-458 GCF_000146605.3 Meleagris gallopavo | reverse complement strand
AAAATATAAATTTAATTTTGAAGCATTTATGTTTTTAAAGAGAAAATTTTGTTGTTTCCCTTTTCTTGTCTGATTCCTGTTATTAACATAATTGAAATATTGCATGGCAATTTTTCCTCTTGTTTTCATTGAAGCAAACAAAATAGTAAAAAGTCTTTTGGATCTCATTTTAAAGAAAGCTTTTTATAACCTTGAAGATACTTGTAAGAGAGAAAAAGCTATCTAATTATGATCATTATGATCGTCACAGAATGAAAACACAAACAAACAAACAAAAATAGCATAATTATTTCTAGAGCTCCAGTCCCTTGGGTTGGATATGAGCATTTGGGCTGAATGGAGGAAAAATCTTGCAGTTGCAGTTTTGTATTTTCTCTCTTTGCATATTTTATTTTCTAATGGTGTCACATTAAACTGTTTTATTAAAAAGAAATTGAATGAACTAAAACAACAGCAGC
>NW_011221535.1:0-409 GCF_000146605.3 Meleagris gallopavo | reverse complement strand
TAGCAGGTCTACACAGGCAGTCACAGCACAAAGCTGCAGTTTTGAGATTAGCGTGGACCATCACAGTGTTTCCACAGAGATGAACGAAAACTAGCCGTTCTCCACCTAGATTACAGACGGAAAAAATGAATTCAGCTGCATGGAAAGAATCGATGCGTCACAGCTGCCATTGGCAAGATGGCCCGAGAGCTGTGCGGGTGCATCTGGCTCAGCTGCAGATTTCATCTGCCCCTTCCCCTGGTCCTCCTGCAGCCGGACAGATTGCCCACAAGGGCACGGGGTCCGCAGACCCTCCCCGGCCAGCTGCAGCAGTCGCTCCTGCCAGCACTCCCTTTCCCCCGGCCATTCCCGTGTGGCAGGCTGGAGCCCTGCGCGGCAGAGGAGGAGAGAGCTGCAGGCAGACGGAAAA
>NW_011221534.1:0-537 GCF_000146605.3 Meleagris gallopavo | reverse complement strand
AAATGAAAAATGTCATTTTCTCCTTACATTCTCCTTTGTTTAGCAAATAGGCACTTCTCTTATTCACTCTGTTTCTAAAAGGAAGTGATAAGTAGGAGCATATGTATATGCATATTAACAAGATCATCAACTATATAACTGCTCAGCCTGCAAATTCAGTTATAATAAATTTTAAATATGTTTTTATTGAGCTGTTACTATTGTATAATTTACAAATATTAAAAAGACTATGCTACTTTTTCAGAGGAACAGTAGAAGCACTAATGTAATGAAAGCTGCTTGGCATCAAGGCCATCTCAGTGAAAACTTAGAACAGGTAAAGGAAAGGTGTCAAGAAAATCATTTTTTGATGAAACATATTTTGGAAATTATCACTTAAGATCTCATCAGTTGCAAGATTTTTGTTTTAAGATCTTTAACTTTTAATTTTTTTAATTTTTACTTAGAATATATATAATTTTGCTAGCTCTCCGACTGTCTATGCCGTCCTTTAAAGCCAGTGTCTATATTCAATTGAGCCTGGCAAATCTCATAGTT
>NW_011221533.1:0-379 GCF_000146605.3 Meleagris gallopavo | reverse complement strand
CGGGCTTAGCTCCACTGTGGGTGAGGGGCGTGCAGCACGAGACCGGCAGGACTGCCGTGAGCAGGAGAAATTGCTGCCGGCCCTTCTGGCTCGGGAGCTGCAAGCCACGTGGCGGACGGACAGCAGCTCGCGGCTGAGCGAAGGAGGCGGCCCGCTCCTGCCTGCCCCTCTGGGCTCCGAGGGCGGGGGGCGGGAAGCAAAGCTCACCCGCGGCCTCTGACGGGGCAGCCCATCACTAACTGCTCTGCTCTCGCCTTTAGGTTTGGAGGCACATGCCTGCCAGCATGGACGGAGCCTGGGTGGGGACGTGGAGACCTCATCGCCCGCGCGGCCTCATCTCGGCCCAGTTCCCCCGCCCCGGGCCCCAGTACTCCATCCC
>NW_011221532.1:0-520 GCF_000146605.3 Meleagris gallopavo | reverse complement strand
TGATCTGCAGAGCTCATTTTTCACAGCACTTGAATATGTAGAACAAGTGCTAAAAAGGTCAGTTTTGTTTGTTTCCTAATGTCTGTGCATGAAACAACATTGCAGCCTTGAGGCTAACCCTGGTATTCTCTAGTTCAGTTACAAGTGAAAAGATTTAAAACTCTAACAGTAAGAGGCTCATAAGGTGGAGAGGAGAAAGAAAGGAGTAGAATGGAGGGGAAGAGACCTCATGAAAAAGGAAGACAAAGGAAGCAAATTCCACAAAGTGAGAATTATAGAAGTAGCACACAGGGCATTTATCCCATTCCATTGCCAAAGGTTCTAAAGAGGAGATAAAGATCAATATTATTCAATTTTTTGACAACTATCTCTGAAAATTATATTTGGAATCTCAAGTCATTTCACAATTACTGAAAACTTTTTTTCAGTCTAATTGGTCTTACAATGGTTGCATGAAATAAAAGTGATGACAGATGAAAGGAGAGAGTGAAAACTGCACTGCTATTAATATATCAGATTT
>NW_011221531.1:0-421 GCF_000146605.3 Meleagris gallopavo | reverse complement strand
CACATAATTGTAGTGGCTGCAACACTCCACCTCTCCCCCCAGTATATCTTTCTGTGTTGCAAAAACACATATCAAACCCTTGGCTTTATTCATTCTCCTACAAATGTGAAATTTAACACTATCTAGTGTTTCCTTAAACAAATATGGAAATTCTTTTTTTTCCTTTTTTGTTTTTTTGTTTTTTTCCCCCATGCAATTTATCCTACTTCTGCTGTCCTTGAAGGAGGCAAGGAAAACTCTTCAAAATGTCTGAGGATTTTCAGATGATGCTGTTTGGCTGACTTTGCTCGCTAGACTTTGGGAAATGGAAATGGCAACATTAATTTATTTCTGCTTTTGTTTGCACAACATTTTTTGCCAGACAGACTAGTTTAAAACTTCTCCAATAGATTTACTTCTTCAGCAATCCACACAGCTTGGA
>NW_011221530.1:0-489 GCF_000146605.3 Meleagris gallopavo | reverse complement strand
AATAAAACAACTTCCTGCCCATCACGCACTGTCCTAAGGGTCAAAAGTGAACTCTGAGAGCAGCAGAAGTCTGTCTTTGTGCTGCACTGCACTTGGAACATCTTCTCATTTAGAAGGAAAAAGAGATCCATCTGAAGTAAGATGTCAGCCTAACTTTTCTCTTTCCCACATACTCATCTTTGAACAGAGAAGGATTTTTTTATTATTACTATCAAAGTCCCTCAATATCATAGTTTATGAGAAACTTCATGCAAGTTTAAAACTTATTTCAGTCTTTCCTTGCTGCTGACATGCGAGGCAAGTTCCTTCGTTATTTAATCTCTGCTTTCTGACAGCAATGTCTGACTTCTTTTTCTTAAACTGCTTGATTGTAGTGCTCCACTTAAAACCCTGGTGTTGTAGTTTTGGTTATTGGTTTTGTGGTTGTTACTATTGTTTGTGGGTTTTGTTTTTTGAGGTTAACACTAAGGATAACAGCAAATTCCAAAA
>NW_011221529.1:0-530 GCF_000146605.3 Meleagris gallopavo | reverse complement strand
CAGTTTGGAATTTTTATTTCCTATCTGGGCTACTTTCTACTTATCCCTGTTAAATCTCATTTTATTCCTCTCCGAAAAGTCTCTTAATTTATTCAGATGAAAATGGATTGATTCAGTATCTTAGTTTAATTGGAAAAAAATGTGATTCTACCACTTTGTGGAGTGCCTGATTTTTGCAACACTTACAGCACAGCAACCCCCATCCTCCCTCCAGGCCTGAGTCGCAGGGCAGAGGGAGGGGGCACTGCCACGGCTCTGGCCCAGATTCAGCAACGCTTTTAAGAGCACACGTGAGATTAAAAAACACAGCATTACACCTCGAACTTCAATGGGTCTGAGGTGTAAAATTACAATCGTACCTACATACTTTGTACAAAGATCCTGTTTGCCGACCTTATTTTACTGTAATTTATATGCTGTTGTTACATTTAAACTCACGCACTGGGAAACAAGAGCTATTCCTGTTTAACAGCACCATTATATTCCGCTACGTTTGGAGCTGAGGCAAGTCTTTCACCCTCCTACAAACC
>NW_011221528.1:0-489 GCF_000146605.3 Meleagris gallopavo | reverse complement strand
TAAGGAAACTTCAAATAATTCTTTTGACTTGCTGTATACAGGACATTTCACCGCATGCGAAGAATCACAGATTTGCACCACAAAAATTCTTAACTGTCTACCAAATCAGAGTATAACACTAACAATTTTTTGTGATGGGGAAGGTGTGACGCTGTAACACAAGAGAAAAGCACAAGGATGACAGCAGAGTAGCTAAGTCTGAGGCTATAGCAAAAGAGGACTTACACAAATGCAACTGCCATAAGCACAGAAATAAGAGAAGAATCGTTTACCTTCAGAAGACCTCAGGAAGACAGGGATTTCCAGCAAGAAAACCTCACCTCCACTGCCAACCCTTACAAGAGGTCTGGGAAGGGGGTAAATCCTGGCTCTACCACTTCTGGTCACTCAGGTGCATTGCATGCAGCTGAGCTCCCTGGCTTAGCCCTACCTTTCTACCAGGTGCTCAATCACCGCTTCAAGCCATGACTTAGCATTTCCACTATAGAA
>NW_011221527.1:0-352 GCF_000146605.3 Meleagris gallopavo | reverse complement strand
GCTGGACTGCTCCCTGGACAGCTTGTTCCAATAACTCGCCCCTCTTTCCAAAAGAGAGGTTTCTCCTAAATATCCAACCTGAACCTCCTCTAATGTAACTTCAGGCCATCCCCTCTCATCCTATTGCTAGCTATCTGGGAAAAGAAGCTGACCCCCCCCCATCTCACTACAGCCTCCTTTCAGGTAGTTGGAGAGACTGAGTTGTAGCCCTTCCTTGGACATTTTCTAAGAGGTTTTTTAGTACCTGCACAACGTTCAAAGCAAGGCTGTACTGCTGCAGAGTGAGATGATCCCTTCCCTCCCTTGAGTGATAGTACTTGGCCCAGTGTACCTCAATACAGTTAACCCTGTT
>NW_011221526.1:0-422 GCF_000146605.3 Meleagris gallopavo | reverse complement strand
CCTCCTGCACTGGGAGAGAGGGGAACAGGGGCTCTTAAACGTGACTGCTTGCTGCTGATCTGTTCTGAGAATGGGGATTGCCTGGGTGTTGATTTTGGTGAAAACTCACTGCAGGTAAAGGTGAAAGCACTGGTAAACTGTAGATACGAGTCTCACACAGTATGACTCACAGCAGAGTAACACACACTGGTGTTTTTTGGTATAGTCTGTTGTTGCTTCAAGCTGATTGCTTGTATCTGCAAGAAGATTATAATCCGGTGTGATACAACTTTTAGCCTCTTTCCTGGATGTCAATAAGAGGATTAATTAGAACAGGGCTAAAATGTTTTGTACTTAAGGGAGATTTTTCTGTGCTGTCTCATCTCTTATTCCACCCCAATCCTTTGTGCATTATGCTTAAAGAGGAACTGTAGAGCAGAGCT
>NW_011221525.1:0-312 GCF_000146605.3 Meleagris gallopavo | reverse complement strand
AAAGTCAGCTGCTTAACATAATTATACCAAGTACAAAAAAAATAAAAAAATAATCAAGCCGCCTGACCCAACTCCTGAGAAGGTCAGATCTGGAGGAACACCTCTGCCCAGTATCTGTGTAGTCTCCAATCGAAGCTGCAGCTGTTTTGCCCCCAATGCATTAATGCAGTTCAACAGAGTTCTCTTTGTAGGATACTGGTACCCAAGCAAATGAAGGTAAGGCACCTATAGATAACAAGGCCCTGCTAAGAGCCACATCTGTGTTTAATAAGGTGGCACACAGCGATGTGTTTATACTCTGTACTGCCAATA
>NW_011221524.1:0-516 GCF_000146605.3 Meleagris gallopavo | reverse complement strand
AGAATCATCAGTATTTAAAGACAAACGGTATTGTCGTTTTATGATACAATAGAAAGAGATCCAGTAAGACAGTGGTATCAACAGAGAAAACTGCTTTGTAATTGAAAATGCTACTAAGAAAAGAACAGGGAAAAAAAATAAAAAAATAAAAAAGATTAAGGATAATTAGCATTTCTAGAAGTGGCTTTATTTACATCAGCATTTCTCATGAATACATATACAGCTCCTGTGCACAGCAGCACCAGAGACTCTACCATTCATGGGAATGATAATGTTAAGGATGTGCCTAGGAGTTATAACAGTTGAGGTCCTTTACTCAAAGTTCCGAAGTCATATTAAAAGTGACTTGAATCACAGGATTCAGTGAGAGCCACACAGAAGAAAGCAATTCTAAAAATCAGACCCGTTATTGTAAAAGTAACACTTATCTAGAGATCACATTTGAGATTCCAGCCTACTGTTCTACAAAATTATTCACTTCTTGTTCTCAGAGTGGCTTCTGGCCTATATTCTGAT
>NW_011221523.1:0-493 GCF_000146605.3 Meleagris gallopavo | reverse complement strand
AGCAGAGAAACTACGGATCTGTATAGTTCTGACAAAGAGCTGTGTTTCTAGTGCTTTGAATGATGTGATTTAGTCTACTTGAGAATCCTTCTTCCTTGGTAAGCTTAAAATAGAAACAGAAGAGGTGCAGTACTTAACTGTGCTCTTTTTGTGTGGCTGTTACATGGTAACAAGTACAAACAAGGCTTCCTTCCCTATTCTCTGCAGAACAAAACAATCTGGTGGCTCTTGCTTGGCACTTAGTTTTGTAGGAAGTTCTTCTGTACTATGTAACTGATTTGTTTGCTGGCACCTGGATGCTGCATTGTGTGTTTCATCAGGCGTTGGCATTCATGCACTGGAAATCCCTTCTGCACATCTGTTCTTCAGCACTGCTGGCTTTGACCTTGTCCTGTCCTGTCCCAAGAATATCTTTTGCTGGGATCCACTGTGGGCAGATTTTCATCTGAAAATAAACCAAAGAGTTTATCAGAAGTCCATTCTTTGCCTAAAA
>NW_011221522.1:0-509 GCF_000146605.3 Meleagris gallopavo | reverse complement strand
CCTTATACCCTATTCTCCAATACCAGTATACCTCTCCTGTTTTCCCCGTTGATTGTGTACTCCAGGTTCACAATCTGTCCAATGCTTGCTGTGATATTTACAGCCTGATTCCACCAACTTTTGATCTCTCTCTCACAATGTTACCTCTTGTTTATCGTGTCCATCTAATCCATTTCCCTAATCTTGACAGTTGAGCTTCTCACTATCTGCTTATCTGTTTATCCAAACATACAGAATCACAGAATTGTAGGGGTTGGAAGGGACCTCTAGAGATCATCGAGACCAACCCCCCTGCCAAAGCAGGTTCCCTACACCAGGTCGCACAGGTAGGCGTCCAGGCGAGACTTGAATATCTCCAGAGAAGGAGACTCCACAACCTCCCTGGGCAGCCTGTTCCAGTGCTCCGTCACCCTCACCGTGAAGAAGTTCTTACGCACATTCGTGCGAAACTTCCTGTGCTGCAGCTTATGTCCGTTTCCCCTCGTCCTGTCTCCACGTACCACTGAAAA
>NW_011221521.1:0-508 GCF_000146605.3 Meleagris gallopavo | reverse complement strand
CTGCCAGCAGAGCACAAAGGCTCCCGCACCCAGACCCTGATTACAGGCGGGGCGACGACACCCACGGAGCCACAGAGCTCGGTTTCCCCCCCAGCAGCAGGAACGACACTCAGCAGCCAGGCAGCGGGGTGGCACGGCCAAAGGCCACGATCGGGATCCCAGCCCCAATTGCAGGGAGGGTGCAAGCCTAACCTCGCATCTCTCAGCCCCGTGCCTCTGAAAGGCCGGGGCCACATTCCCACCTGACTACAGGGGGTCTTCTCTCAGGACACAGCTCACCAAACACAGGGGCACACACAGCCCTGTACTACAGGACGGTGCCCAACACCTCACCATCGCCAAGAAGCCCCACGGAGCACGCGGCTCCCACCAACGCCTGAGCTACAGGCTGGCCCGCCCGGCTGCAGCACAACACCACCTCTTTGGGAATCCACGGAACAACCTCGACCCACCGAGCGGGGAGGTCGCCCCAGCTACAAGCAGCACCTCAACCTGCACCCTCTGACGG
>NW_011221520.1:0-492 GCF_000146605.3 Meleagris gallopavo | reverse complement strand
GCTTTAATTCTCCTCCACTTTAATAATTTTACATTGGCGCAAGTCCTTTGGATAAGAAAGGGCAGCTGACCTCTCCAAAATTAATGTTCTTACATCGAGCTGGAAACTATGGGATCTCACGGAATCTATAATCTCATTAACTGTAACCATATATATCTCTGTGTATTAATTCTGGATACTCTAATTAATGTCTTGGAGGTGATCCAGAGAAAGGCTTCGGTATATGCAGTTTTGCACATGCTTATGTGTCTAGCCAGCTTCAGAAATTATTATAGGTAAGGAATTATTGACCAAGCTTTTCCACTCCTTTCCCCATTTCTCCCCCTCTTCCTCCCCAACATCATTACTTAGATTTCAGTTAGTTCAGGTGCTCTCTGGTACAGAAATGTCTGCCTGAATTTTTATTTTTATTTTATATAAAAAAATATTTAAAAAAACCCCCCAAGCCCTGGGTTTGTATTCTGAACGTCACAAGACTTCTGTTCAGCTGGT
>NW_011221519.1:0-471 GCF_000146605.3 Meleagris gallopavo | reverse complement strand
AAGAATGCTTCTGTTTGTACTTTGGCCATGGTAACAAAGTACAAGGATTCTAAGACAGGCACATAAATTCGTGATAACCTAGGGAACAGTATTGCCTCAATACTATGAATGGAAAAGTCACACACGGATTAATCAAGATCACAAAACTACAGCTACGAAACTTCCTTGATGAGGGGATAGTGGCCACCCTCAGCAAGTTTGCTGATGATACGAAGTTAGGAGGATTGGCTGACACGCCTGAAGGCTGTGCTGCCATTCAGCGAGACCTGGACAGGTTGGAGAGCTGGGCAGTAAGAAACCGGATGAGGTTCAACAAAAGCAAGTGTAGGGTCTTACACCTAGGGAGGAATAATTGCATGCACCAATACAGGCTGGGGGATGAGCTGCTGGAGAGGAGCTCTGCAGAGAGGGACCTGGGCGTCCTGGTGGACGACAGGTTGGCCGATGAGCCAGCAGTGTGCCCTCGTGGCC
>NW_011221518.1:0-490 GCF_000146605.3 Meleagris gallopavo | reverse complement strand
ATCGCCCCGCTGATGCTGACAGCTGATAAAGGGCTGAGCGCAGGGGGGCACCCACCAGACACGAGGTGGCACGATGGGCTCTGAGCCCTGCGGTGACATACGGGGACCCACAGCGTCCCCACCTCCACCACTGCGAGGCCAGGGAGATGTTAGATGGCCAAAAACCGCCCAAGGGATTGGGGAATAATGGGGGGGTGAGGGGAAAGGGACTGCGTGCGCTCCTGTCCCTTTCCAGGCTCCGGGGCACCCCCAAGGGATATCTCACACGGCAGCACCCCAGCCGGCCCCGTGCCCAAGGGAGAGCCCTGCGGGAGATGGGGCTGAGAGCAAACAGGCGGTGTGGAACAGCGCGTTCCCAGCTGATGGCAGCGCCGATAGCGGTGGCCCCATTAACCATTAACAGGGAGTGCTGCTGGGTTGGCCCCAGCTGCACCCTACCCGGGCACCACGGGTGCTCCTGGGGACAGCTGCACCACACAGGACGCTGTGC
>NW_011221517.1:0-345 GCF_000146605.3 Meleagris gallopavo | reverse complement strand
C
This sequence comes from Meleagris gallopavo, assembly GCF_000146605.3. Taxonomy (NCBI): domain Eukaryota; kingdom Metazoa; phylum Chordata; class Aves; order Galliformes; family Phasianidae; genus Meleagris; species Meleagris gallopavo. Next base: position 344 of record NW_011221517.1, on the reverse strand, counting down.
CCATTTCCCCTCTCCTTTGCCCCTCCTCTCTAACCCTTAAACCCCTGCCCTACCCCCCCCCCCCCCAAAAAAAAAAAAACGAAAAAGATAGGCCTATGCCAAATCGTGCAGAGAGTGGCTGTCTTTGGATCTCAATGCCTGTGACTTTTGGATTTTTCATATGTGTTACAGCTGTCTTGAGATATCATCAGGCTATGAATTACACATTGAGAAGACTAATGGTCATACAGGAAAATCAGAAACAATGAAAGTGGTAGAAGTGGTGTAGAAGAAGTGGTGAGTTGGGAGAAGACTGCTAGGAAGTCTCAAGTGCTTCCTAGGTTTTTCCGCCAATAGAAGGCAAA
>NW_011221516.1:0-516 GCF_000146605.3 Meleagris gallopavo | reverse complement strand
TGATTTACACTTCATAAGAGACATTGTTTCATGTTTGATTTCAGTGAATCTCCCAGACTGGTACTTGTCATACCAGCAGTCCCTGTACACAGTCTATAAATACAGATTAAGCTCAAATGAGAAAAAAATTTCTACAAAGTCAGTTGCTAGTGTTAGATTTTTGAGAGACTCTTCAGTCCAGAAGGCATAGTGATGATTTAATTTTTGCAAGAACATATTTTGGGAAGAAAATAGATTTTATTGATCGCTTCCTTAGTCATAGAGAAATATTTCATTTGCCTGCCCACTCATCTAATCTTAAACTCGTTAGGAAATTATCATAACTGCTCTCCTAAGAAAATAAGTTTTAGTCAAATATATGTTCTTCAAAGAAAAGATAATTGGCTGTAACTTTCTGTTTGCTCATACATTGTTATATTGATAAAAATCAAGAAGAGAAACTCATAATTTGTGAAACCAATGTTTAATTATAATAAAACTTTTATTTTTCCACAAAAGATGATCCAGAAATAAGAA
>NW_011221514.1:0-563 GCF_000146605.3 Meleagris gallopavo | reverse complement strand
GTTTAATCTGTTCAAAGGCTTGATGATGCTCAGGACCCCAGTCAAGGAAGGCCCTCTTTCAACTCCCTCCCTGTAGAGGGCACTCAAGCTGACTATGGGCTGGAAGGTGCATTTTCCAGGACCCCACAGGAAATACCATGGGAAGGCATGCCTTTCTTTCCTAAAGGCTGCTGGGGACATAGTTGCTACCTTCCTGCTCTCATCCATAGAGACGTGGAAAATGCAACCTGAAGTTTTATTCTGAAGAAACGGACCTCTTCTTTGCAACCACTGACTTCCCCTCGCTTTACGTCAAAACTGACCATTAGAAGAATTTGCACTGTTCTCTTACCTTTCTCAAAAACTTCCTCTGCTGTGTTACCCCAGACAAACATGTCTCTGAAAAGTTGTTAAAAAGTGCTGGTCCAAGTAAAGACCCTTGAGACCGCTACACAAGCCAAAATGTTTAGAAACCGGAGGGCAAAGTGATTCCTCCCCAGGCATGCCTAATACAATAGAAGCCTGTAGTACCAATTGTTCCAAGGAGAAGGAAGAACCCTTTCCCAGAACCAACACTTTGAAAC
>NW_011221513.1:0-428 GCF_000146605.3 Meleagris gallopavo | reverse complement strand
GAGAAAACACCCAGTACTTTTTTAATAACACAGAATGGAACTGAAGACTTTTAATACTTAAGGGAAAAAAAAATAAAAAAAGGAAAGAAAAAAAAGAAAGAGAAAAGGATAAATTAGGATCAAAGTTAACTGGAAGGTATCAAGAAGATACAAAAAGAGAAGGGGGAGATATTCTCAGGTATTTTGGTACCTACACAGTGTCTGAGATTAGTTCTGTGTGCTCACAGACATTGAAACATACAGACAAGAGAACAAAAAGAACCCCAAACTAAGCTATATGGAGTGTAACTCCAACTTAAAAGCACACAAACACACACAAAAGCACCAAAAATGCTTCTTCCCACATCTCTCTCTGTCTCCCTGCTGAGAAGTCTCATTCTCTGAACTATATCCACTTGTACTGTATTTGTAAAGTGCAAATGAGAAGT
>NW_011221512.1:0-410 GCF_000146605.3 Meleagris gallopavo | reverse complement strand
CTTATTATTATATATATATATATATATAATATTATCATGTATTATTATATCATCATATATTAATAATATATTGTTAATATTTTATATTTATATTAGTATATTATATAATTATTATATACATTATAATATATTATTATATATTATAATAATAATTATATGCTTTTCAAGAAAATATTACTTTCATCTTTAATATAGAAATTGCAGGTTAAGCTATAAAACACAACCAATGTTTTTCTATCTTACGAATAAAATCAGAAATAAATTTAGAATATTTGGCCCAGATCACATTTTAACACATCTAGGAATTTAGAAAGGAAAACCTATAGGAAAATATTCTTGATGTTTTCTCTGATGACTTCTGCAAGATTATAGAATAAGCAGTGTTACGGACAGTTTACAAGAGAATTCTT
>NW_011221511.1:0-510 GCF_000146605.3 Meleagris gallopavo | reverse complement strand
TTTAAAATAAACAAAGGAATCCATGTTTCCCAGAAGGGTTGGGGAGGGGGAGGGGGGAGAAAGGAAACCTTCATAATAGGGAGCATTTCTTCCTGAAAGGGAGGAGAAGTAGCGGAGAAGGGAAGAGGGAAAAACATGTAGGGCATATTCATGATATTAGCCTAGCAACAAAACACATTGGAAGGCAAGAGCACTTCTGGCATTAAATACACTGAAAGTCTTCATTCACATTAACATAACTAAACAAAACCATGTTTGTGATGGGAAAATTTCATCTTAACTTGGTTTTTGCAATTTTGCCCTTGCCACCATTCCCACTGGGGAAACAAATCCAGCAATAACCTTTCTATGCGAAAGTGTATTTACTGTAACAAGATAGATTCGTTCTGGAAAATTTTTTGTCAATATATCCTTTGTTAGGCAGTATCTTCATCTCCTAGCAACAGCGTGGGGAAATCCATCAGGGACATGGAATTGACAGCAAGATATGATGGTTCACTGTAGCTCAGG
>NW_011221510.1:0-310 GCF_000146605.3 Meleagris gallopavo | reverse complement strand
ATAAATCCATGTACACTGATTTAAATTGGAAAATCAATATGAATTATCATACTGGCTTTTTGTATATGATAAATGAGAGTTTCACAGCATCTTTTGTTAGAGTAATTGATGTGAATGATCACAGCATTCACATTCTTTTCTTATTCTTCTTTTTATTTTTTTATTTTTTCCTATTTCAGGAAATTGATCTCTGATGGAATATGAAGACTATTCATAAATCTGTAAATATTTCACAAATTGCTATTAATAATTTCCACTGAAGAGCAAAAAACCAAACAAGCAAATCAACAGACCAGATAAGTGTCACAGT
>NW_011221509.1:0-565 GCF_000146605.3 Meleagris gallopavo | reverse complement strand
GGATTCGGATGTTATGCAGCTTTACCTTTACTGAGTTCAGCATGTGAGTGATGGGAGAACGTTGTGCAAATATTTATGATTAAACACTGAAGGTACATCAGAGTACACAACAGTAGGTTTTTGGAGTTTTTTTTATGGATATTCTATTTATGATGTTCAGCTGGCTCAGTTTAAAACATATTACCATTTTATTTTCTTTCTTTAAATATGGTTTGAGGACATTTGTCATGCGAGAAAATGGAATATGCACTTTACGGCATCCACATGTCTAGAGAAGATTGATCTTACTAGATCTCATTGCCAGAGGCATTTCAGCTCCTCTTGCTATATTTAGTGGAGATCACATTTTGATGTATTGTGTTGAGAAACACAAATTTTGTATATGAGTCACTGAATAATGCATTTTGTTTTCACACGTAAACTAATATTTAAGTGTGTTCAATGTGTTCAACATTTGATTCCTTCTGTTTCCTACAAATCTGAAAAATATTGTAATATAAAATAAATTGCTCGTCTACCTTTCCAAAAGCCCAGTGGCTTTTCTTTTAATAACAATTAAGGTGTT
>NW_011221508.1:0-343 GCF_000146605.3 Meleagris gallopavo | reverse complement strand
AAGAAAATGAGCCATCAGTTTGAGAAATTTTCTTAGTTATAGCTGTGTCAGCCTGCTTAAACTGACCTTTAGAGGATTCAAATGAGAATAAGGGATATACTATTATTCAGTATAAATTTTTTTACAAATTTTAGGCCAAACCAGGAACTATGGACTTCCGACAAATCTCAAGATTTTCTCCAAACAGAATCTCCAAAGATTTGCAATTAATCCTGCTCTTAAGTAGTTTATGATCTAACAGTAGAAAACTGTTAGAAAATGAATTCCTGATACAACTCCATTTCTGTATGAGGTAAAATTTGGTCCATTTCAGTTTTTTCTACTGATCTGTGCAGGGACAGAG
>NW_011221507.1:0-391 GCF_000146605.3 Meleagris gallopavo | reverse complement strand
TTTTTTGGCTGTGTGAGACCTGTCCAGCTGGAATCGACATCAGCAGTCGCACTGACAGGTGCTATTCAAGTGATGTCTCTATTCAGATGGGATTAGACGGCTGTCTGGCTGCTGGCTGAAAATCATTACTTTTAGTGCCGTGTCCCCTCGTCGGTTTTGTTCTGCTCCCGACAGCGTGCAGTTGGGCTACATTGTGCTCTCCTCCCTTGTACCCAGGTTTTGAGTAAATAGAATTCTCTCTGGTTGTTAAGCAGTTTTCTCTGAACCTTTTTCTTGTTTCCTAACAGAGAATGATGGATTTGGTCATTTCTAAGGATCTTACCAGCTGTTTTGAACATGAAGACAAAACAAGCTTGGAGAGAATTTTCCACTTTGGCTGTTCCCTGGTGTG
>NW_011221506.1:0-423 GCF_000146605.3 Meleagris gallopavo | reverse complement strand
AATATACATTTTCCTTTTTTTTTTTTCTTACTGTGCTTTAAAGAATTTTCCTTTTAATTTTTTTTAAGCCTGCCATCAGGATTGCAAACATGCAATTCACAAATATCAAGACCCACATATTAAATAGTTTGATAAATAGGGTTTTGGAATTGCTTGGAAATAAAAAAAAACAACAACACAATGCATCTTAAAAAGAAATAGCAAAACTTTAAGAAGTACATTTAAATGTATCTTTCCTGGCTTAAACAATTTCAGTTAGTTTTCAATTGTTATGCTAGGGATTTATGTTTATTTTTTTCAGATGGAAGATTGGCTATACTTGTGACACACTCTCTGTGTTTTTAGCCCCACATACTGCAGGGCGTTCAGAATTCCACTGTTCACAGAAATCACCATCACTAAATCCTCTCATGAACGAGACAT
>NW_011221505.1:0-471 GCF_000146605.3 Meleagris gallopavo | reverse complement strand
GAGCCCATGCAGTGCTGCAGCAGTGGGCAGAGATGGGGTGCAGATAGCAGCATTCCTGAAGAGACTTCAGCCGTCCTGGGGGATTTCTGTGAAGGAAGGCTGCAGTTGGATAAGAGCAGACTTTCAGCCGAATCACATCCCAGTATGTGATTCTGCCTTCCCCAGTTGGTGACAGGCCTGGCTGGCAGTGCCAGCAGCTCCTTGTCCATATGAGTCCAGGAGGCTGATGGCTTTCCTCTCCTTGGAGCTGCAACCTCTGGGCTGGGGCAGTGACCAGGAGTGTCAGTCTTCCCTCACCATGGAGTGGGCTGCAGCAGCTGGGAGCAGCCTGGCTGTGTCCTGAGCAGCCCCTACAAATCGAAGGGGAGGGAGCGGGAGTTCCCTTTTCCCCCTTTCGTAGGGGAAAAAGGACGGACCCCCAAGGGTGGCTGGGGGAGGGCTGGGCTCGCCGGGACCCATACACGGGGCACA
>NW_011221504.1:0-457 GCF_000146605.3 Meleagris gallopavo | reverse complement strand
CCAGGCAGCAGTTCAAGTCAGAGGAGCACAGAAGGCATCAATGCGCACTTTTACAGTGCTGGATTGGTATTTTTTTTTATTTTTATTTTTTACTAGTGCTGTAAACCCTCTGAGGTGAGAAAGAGAAATGTGGGACAGCCTGAGCTCCCCTCTGCTGTCAGAGCTATTCCTGCACTCATCCAGGAGCAGGGAACTGCTCCCATGACGTCAAAGCAGTTTCCCAGCAACAGCGAAGGAGGGCTGTCCACCACGGGGGTTTCCTGAAAAGCTAGCATGGAATCACCCACCCCCTTTCTGCAGTGTCAGATGCGACAGGACAGCAGGGCAATGGGACTTGTGTTAACTTCCCTCGTGCTGGCACGCTCCTGCAGTGCTCTCCTGTGCCAAGCAGCAGCAGCAGCAGCACTTAAGTTGGCTGAGAGCACGGATTCCCCAGCCCAGCTCACCATGAAGGCAG
>NW_011221503.1:0-430 GCF_000146605.3 Meleagris gallopavo | reverse complement strand
GCAGATTGTTCAAAAGCAGCAGACAGAGAACCCAAAGGAACTGGATGAAAGGCTTACAGCTTTGAAGTTGCAATATAATGAATTGGGTGCGAAGGTAAGCTGTATGTTTTGTAATACATAATTATGCTCTCTTTTTTAACTGACCAAAGTGAAGAATAAGCTTGGTATGGTAAGTTAATATTCTTTTTTACTGGTTACTTTCAATGTTTTCACATTTTCTTAATGGTAGAAAGAATGGAGGCAAAGGCAATTGTCAGAATAGCTATTCCGTTGTCCTGTAAAAAAAAATGACCTTCTGGAGAAATAGAAAATTGCTTTGTTAAAGTTTAAAATTATACTTCCTTAAACTTTTTACTTTTTTTCTTCCCAATTTTATTGCCTTGTTTTCTTTTCGTTTTTGGCCCAGAGGTGTCTTGTTTCCTTTTAATGG
>NW_011221502.1:0-489 GCF_000146605.3 Meleagris gallopavo | reverse complement strand
CATTGAGAGTAATACAGTCACTTAGTATAGACCTTTTCGTTTTAAAAAGTAACAAACAAAAAACCAAAAACAACCTTTGAAGTTGATTGTTGGTGGTTTCCATCTTTACTCTGGAAGAGAAGATGGGGCATTAAGCAGCACCCCTCGTGATGCCCGAGCAACTTAAATCAGAGACGCTGAGATGGATATGCTGTTTATTTTTTGAAGCATGCCCATAACATCCATGTAACTTTTAAAAGTTTATTTTTTGAATTTTGTTTTACCTGAAGTCTTTCTGGTCTACTCAGTTAAACTTAAGGGCAGATGGTGTAATGTATTCTTACTGCTGCATTTTTTGTAGCCAGCTTGGAGCGGTATGAGGAAAGATGGTGTGCTTAGCAGGAACGCTGTTAGAAGAACTTCTGTAAATGGTTGGCTCTTGCTTTGTTTAACACTTTTGCCCCCAGAGATGGTAAACAAGAGCCACTAAGACTCTCTTCTGAAAGACTT
>NW_011221501.1:0-514 GCF_000146605.3 Meleagris gallopavo | reverse complement strand
GAGGCAGAAATTTGGAAAGCCAACCCATTAAATATGTTTACAGAGCTATGAAGGCATTTTCAAATCAGAGTGTGTGAGAGAATACGTCTGCTCTCAGTTGAGGAAACTGCAGCCATTATATGTGCTTTCTTGTCCTGATGGAAAGACAGATTGAGCCAAAGCTTCGATGGCCTAGTTACCTAAATGATCCTTTTAAAATGCTAAGTGTAAGCAGACTCTTTTCCTACAAATGAGTACAGTGCTACAGTGATTCAAAGTCCAGTGAATACATGCATTCTTCCAGTTCTGTTGAGTGCTTCATGGTTGTTTGCTTTTTTCTTCCCCTCTTCCGGTGCACTGGTACCTTCTGAGCTGTTCAAGGTTTTCATACTTTCTTGCTTTCTGTTGGTTGTTTTCTCTGTGTTTTTTCTTTATTGTATCTTCGACTGACCTGGACATATTTTGCTGTTAGTACAGGTTTTAGAAAGCTGGAAGTGTGTTCCTGCAGTTGTCACTGACTCTCTGTATCCTTGAA
>NW_011221500.1:0-492 GCF_000146605.3 Meleagris gallopavo | reverse complement strand
AGGAAGAGTCACAGACAACATCAACACTAGCAGGGGTTTCAAGAAGAAAAAAAATATTGTAAAATTGAAAAAATTCCTAAGGAAAGTATTTATATCATCAGGCCCCCCACACAAACGTGCAGCAGCTATCTGCTGCACAGATGATATATCAGTTGTGAGAGCAGATATCTGGGGTTTACAAGTTCTTTGAAAAGTGGACTGGTGTAAAGCAACTGGGGACACAAGGTTGTAGCTTGTCTGTGATCCTTTGTTTCACTGAAGACCTGCTGAGTTTTTGCTTTCAGCCAGCTTCCCATAAAGATAAGGATTAAAATTAAGAACTTTGACGGTTTCTTTTATCAGAGAAGATTGGAGTGTTATGTCCAGTGCTCCCACATGGCGAATGAAACCATTAAGCTAAAACACAATGCACTCTAGCAGTAAACAAACAAACAAACAAACAAACACACCACTATCAAACCATAAAGACATTTTGGTCCACAAAAGGGAATA
>NW_011221499.1:0-439 GCF_000146605.3 Meleagris gallopavo | reverse complement strand
CCTGTGAGCGTTGGCCTCAGCTTCACGGAGAAGCTGGAACTGGCGTTGGGGTGGAGGAGCAGTGGTGCCCGAGTGAGGCTCCAGGGCTGCAGTCCTGGGCAGGGACAGCTCTGTTCCTGCCTCTGGCAAGGGCAGTGTTGCCAGCAGGTTGAAGGAGGCAAACCTTCCTCCCCGCTTCTGCACTGCCTGCAACAGCTGCCATCTTGCTTGGGTGCCGAGGGCCCACGCCCTCACCCCTCTGTGAGGTAGTGACTGCCTCACAAAGGGTGTCACGGAGCAGCCATTGTGACCTAGGGGGCCAGGACTGGCTTAGGCCAGGCCAGGCTCAGACCTGGCTCAGTGCGACCTGGTGAGGTGAGGAGAGGAGAGGGCAGGCAGCGAGGGGCTGCCTGAGGCTGCTCAGTGAGGAGGGGTCCCCACGCCTGGGGCCCTGAGCTGC
>NW_011221498.1:0-527 GCF_000146605.3 Meleagris gallopavo | reverse complement strand
TTGATACTACATTTACTTCCATGCAGTTAAATAATATACACTAAATATTGCTGATCTTCAGTGCTTAGTCATGTCACATGTTTTTCTCTATACAGACAGCAGTGTTAAGTATAAATCATTCCACATTTCTTTACAACTTACAATGCCAAATTACTTTTGTAAAATGAAGCTTGTTCAAACCTTTGTCTCCAGACAAAATACACTGAATGCTCACTAAATAGTGTATTTATGATGAGACGTGTCAACTATTTATGTTGTTCTTGTCTGCAACAAAATCCTTTAAACAGTGTTTATAAGTTTCAGGCCTTCTCCCCTTTATATCTATTTCTGAAAGCCAACTTAAACAAACAAATAATAATAACAAACCAAAACAAAAACAGCAAACCAAACCAAAACAACAACAAAACAACCAAAGAAACCCAATAAAATCCCACCTTAATTTAATTGACTTCAGCTTTCTTCTGCATCAAGTAGTAAGAAACTCGCAAGCAGAAGTGCTTCACTTCTCATTACTTCAAAACTGTTAA
>NW_011221497.1:0-410 GCF_000146605.3 Meleagris gallopavo | reverse complement strand
TCCTGCAGCCACACAATGTGCGAGGCCAGGACCAGCCCCGGGCGTCCCGGTCTGCCTCTGCACTGAGCACGAACGGGGCCCTCCCAGCACTGAGTGTCAGCATCAGCTCTCGCTGCCCGGCCAGGCGCGGTGACACGGGGAGCACCTGGCAGCTGGGGGCAGGACGGGGGTCCCCTCCTGCCACCCTGCATCCCACGAGGAGCCTGCGGCCGGTGCGGCACCTCCTGGAGCCCGGCCTGCGGGGAAGGATGCTGCAGAAGAGCTGGCAGGCAGCCCAGCGCTCCACACCGTGACTTTGCCGGAGATGTCTCTCCCCAGGACACATCTGGGAGGGCTCGGGGACAATTCCCACTGCACATCTGGATCCTCGCCCCACAGCTCCGCAGCGGCATCAAGGGCGAGCTGAGAAA
>NW_011221496.1:0-471 GCF_000146605.3 Meleagris gallopavo | reverse complement strand
TGTGTGCCTTGCCTAGGGAAATGATGTTTGTAGAAAGCAAGGAGAACAATAGAAAATGATACTACAGCTATGGTTCCCATCAGAAAGGTTAGTATAAGAGTTGAAGTAATTTGTTGCTGGAAAAGCTAGGTGTCTGTATTTTTGTGGCCATATTAAAAATGCATGCACTCTGACAAGCCAGAAACAAATTGTTAAACCTTTGACTTGGGGGGAGCAGGGACTGACTACTTGATGACTAAAGAATTTCCATGTAGGGTTTTTTTTTTAAATTTTTGCCAAATTTGCTGCCCAGGGCTGAATATACTTCGAATTGTCTCCCCTGTGGAGGATGGAAGAACTGAGGGTGAGCCGGTAGCTTTTTTCAGTTCTAATGGAAGCTTTTAGGAATTAAAGGTGCTTTGAAGTTTGGATAAGCATCGAAATACATTCATGTGAATTATTGTGACACTGCACTTGGTTGCTTATCTGTAC
>NW_011221495.1:0-597 GCF_000146605.3 Meleagris gallopavo | reverse complement strand
GTTAGCACTTCAAATAAGCAACCTGAGTATTCAGAGCAGTTGCCTCTCATGAATTCCAAGCCTTTAAAACAAGGTTGTGCAGGGACACAAGTGAAGAGAAAACACTTGGATTAATGAGAGAAGTGAGTAACAATAGACTTAATTAATCAATAACCACACAGACACCCTTCGGAACTGCTGCCAGCCAACTGGAAAGTCTCTCTCTTGCGTAACGAAGTCAAACTGTAAGTGCTTTATTGCTCAATGGAGTCTCTTTTTTTTTGGTTAAGCCTTACGTTTGCATTTAATCTGGAATTACTGATCTTTTATAAACATTGACCCTCTGGTCTTTTTTTTCCTTTCTGGTGAAAGGACAAGGGAAAACGCCAAATGACATTGAACTGATAAATGAGGTGTAGTGCCTCAGAAACACCTATGGATGACATCTCCAGAATGAACAATGTGTCCTAGAACACATGTTTAAACATTGAAACTGAGTTGGTATCTCCCAAGGACATACTTACTGCATGTGCTCATGAACACGTGCTTGAAAACATTCATTTTATTTATTTTTAATGATAAGAGGCTCTGCTCTTCCAAGGACTATAAAGGCATAGA
>NW_011221494.1:0-339 GCF_000146605.3 Meleagris gallopavo | reverse complement strand
AAAGGAAGCAGCATAGCAGCATAGTTAAAGCTCTTCAAAGACTTTGAAAACATATAGCATTATAATAGTCCCAAAAAAGATTGTGAACTCTCATGTCACCTAAGAGTTCTTTAGTACTGTGTATCTGTATTCCACCTTTCTGCATTACACTTTCACCTATTCAGTGATATCAAGGACTGTGTCAAAACCACTCAAGCAATAAAGTCTTCAGCTCTGTCTCACTGACATCGATCACACTCTTGCTGTTTTAGGACACCAGATAAAACCTGGCTTCGTTCCCTTTAAGAGGTTTTTGTTGTTGTTGTTGTTGTTTTTTTTTGCTTTTATGTTAATAGGAGA
>NW_011221493.1:0-438 GCF_000146605.3 Meleagris gallopavo | reverse complement strand
TTTCCTCTGCGCTCTCATTCCATTATCATTTTTCTCCTCTCCATCTGCTGTCTTACCCTCAAACAGGGGAGAACAGGTGAACCTGGATCTAGAGGCCCAAAGGGTCAAAGGTCAAGTAGTAAAAAAAAAAAACAAAAAAAAACACCTGTCTTTAGTGGAGTGATTAACACATTTATTTTACAATATGTTGTTTGTAACACTTCTCAGAAACTTCAGATATCCCTTTAAAGGACACTGTAGCAGATAATGCAGTGTTATTTATAAATGAAACATTCTAATTTTCAACTTCAACTGTTAGAACTGAATCTTGTGTATTTCAATCACTGCAACTCTATTTTCCTTTTTATTATAACATCTATCTCAATCAGCTCTTTTTTTCCTCATGCCACTTGGTTTCTCTCTTTGTAACTGATGTGAGTTAGTTCTCTCACATGCCAC
>NW_011221492.1:0-446 GCF_000146605.3 Meleagris gallopavo | reverse complement strand
CCTGATACACATTAATTACTGTCTCTCCGCTCCTTGCTGCCATTTGTAAGTGGCACTAAAGAATCTATTTTGCTTATTCAACTGGAGTTCTCATCAGCGCAGCAATTCATAAGCTGCTTTAGAGTGGGTCGGTGCTGCTTAACCAGTGCACGTGGTGCAGAACTTTTAACGAGGTCTGGTGGCGTCACTGAAGTTTTGTTTCATGTTGCAATGGTCATCTCCATTCCCTTCTGCAATAAGAGAGGCAACAGTTATTACGTACAGAGGTACATCGAGAAAGATGTCTTATTAAACTTCTGTAAACTAAGTGCATGTGCTATTTTAAAGTTTTTTCTCACACAATAGAGTAATATGCTCTCATGCATATTAGAGCTCTATGCTCTTATTTATTTGTTGTCCTTTTTTTCCCCTCTTTAAAGCTTCAGTATGTGAGAGGACCACTTGCA
>NW_011221491.1:0-481 GCF_000146605.3 Meleagris gallopavo | reverse complement strand
AGATAAATATGAAGTACCATCAAAGAATCAATACAACTTTAAGCGTAAAGTGGCCCACAGAGACAATCATAAGCAAAAGCACTGAAATTAAAATCCTGTAGTCAGTGCCAGGATGATTGTAACTCAGGAACAAAGAGGAGAACAGTCTCTGATGATTTAAGACAGAAATAGCTCATGCTAGAAGCCCCCCCATCACCTTCTATCTGAAATTGTAGGCAGTGAAGCCATAATGAAAAATACTTCTACACAACGTTTTAAATCATGAGAGTCTTCTCAGCTGTATGATTATTGCAAATCGTTTTTCTCCTACCATCTTTCCCAACACATGCCCTACAGCAGCACATTCTATTTTACACATCTAATATCAAAAAAACAATCTTTATAGATACAATCTAATTGTTGTGGATTGTTTTTTTTTTTAACCTGGAGACTCTTCTGTACTTTAAATTATTGTAATGACTATACATTATTTCTTAATTCA
>NW_011221490.1:0-592 GCF_000146605.3 Meleagris gallopavo | reverse complement strand
TGAGGTTCTGTGTGTCTCATTTATATAAACATTTCCTCCTCCCTGTAAGTGCAGCTGCTCATTATAGTTGAGAACTTCATGAAACAGTCCAGAAAATAAGGAGAGGAACATTCCTGACTAAGTACCAGTCTAGAGGGTGCTACTCAAGGATCATAAGGTCATTACATACTTGCCTATTACCCACTGTTGAGATTGGTTTCTTTTTTCACTGAAGCCCTTTGTTTGGTTGTTTTTGTTTTTTTGTTTTTGTTGTTTTTTTTCCCCAAATATTTTGAAAGTATTTAAATGATCTCCTAATACTGTACTGAAAATCTAAAAATAAAATAAATACATTCCATGTTGAAACCTCACTTGCATCTCTCTTGTTTTAAAAATTTAAGTGGAGTAAGTAAGGGTAAATTAAGGTATGAGAAAGATGGAAAGACTTCTAAATCCTTTATCCTTGTATTGCAGTTTTTCAAACCTTTGCTGCTTTACCACAAGAACTTTATTGTAATCAGTGCAAATATTGTTTTCTATGCTATTTACCATTTGCATCTGCTTCATTTTCTCAACAGTGACTAGTGAAACTATTTAGGATGTGCTGAGTTTA
>NW_011221489.1:0-443 GCF_000146605.3 Meleagris gallopavo | reverse complement strand
AAATATATATATATATGTATGTATGTATGTATGTATGTATAATGTGTATGTGTATATATATATATATATGTATGTATGTATATATTTACTTTTATTTCCTTCTGAGTGGGGAGTGTTTGAAACCAAAAGTACATCTTGCCTATCCTAGGACTAATGCACGTGATAGTGCCATGAATTGGTTTGTTTCCTTTACTAGGAAGGAAATGGGAGTGGTGACCTCTTTCCATTTTTTATATGGTTCTCTAACATAATAGTTACTGAAGCTAACATATTGGCAACACATATTTTTAATCCTACCAGATGTGATGTACTTACTTAATTTAATGAGTGGTTTTATTTCCTTTTGCTTGGAAAAGTCTTTGGCTGTCTGTTTTAAACTAAAGCAACTTCTGCACATTTGAAGAAAGTGAGGGACTGAGCTCTGCATTTATATAGACTGAGAT
>NW_011221488.1:0-467 GCF_000146605.3 Meleagris gallopavo | reverse complement strand
CTTTTTACTGGTAGTACTTTTTAAGAAGCTTAATAAAGGTAAAATTACACTGTTTATTTTTTGTTTTGTAATGCAGGTCAGTCGGTTGGAGGAGCCTTCACAAGTGCAAAATCAGCCATGTCATCATGGTTTTCCACTTTTTACACAGTCAAACCAAAGCCTTGGGGACTAAGTGATGGCTTTGCCCAGTGCTGCTGAATATTTCAGGTGCAATGGTTTCTCTGAGCTGTAAAAGGACCGCTCCAAAAAGTAGGAGTGAATACTACCTATCCAGGACCAAAACAAGGCATATGTTGCTTTCAAGATGTGGAATGTTATTCAGTTTCACTAGAAGTATAGAATGGTGAGTGCCTCCATACGATGAGATGGCATTTGCTGGATATAGGTTATGTTTAAAATGACTACTTCAAATCTGAGCCTTTATAAAGACATTAGCAAACAAGGCTTGCTGCAAGCCAAACGTGTTT
>NW_011221487.1:0-351 GCF_000146605.3 Meleagris gallopavo | reverse complement strand
CTTGAAGAGCTGGCAGCAGTAGAGCAATAATACAGCAGCCTCTTGGGCTCTTGCTGTACATCCACACCCACATGTCCTAGGGAGATCCTACTTCCCCAACAATTCAGGGTGTGCACACCAGGTCATCTAACCCTGCCCACAGACAAACCCTCTCCCCACCCCCCAACCCCCCCAAAATAATTGTGGCAATGCACCATGTGTCAGTCCTGCTCTCCACAGATCTGCAGTATTGAGCCAATCCTACTGATGAGCCCCCAATGCACAGAGTTGCTGGCAGAGCTGGAGTGTTACAGAGATGAGCTTTTTGCCCCAGCCTCCCCATGCTGGAGTCAGAGCCAGTAAGCCTGACTT
>NW_011221486.1:0-610 GCF_000146605.3 Meleagris gallopavo | reverse complement strand
GATTTACAATAAAGGAGAAGAGTTTCAGTTATTTGGAAGTTTCTAAAAACTTGTTTACATTCTCAGTCAGATAACACGATAATGTTTTATAATAATGTAGACAAGGTTCTTTATAATATTAATTCCTACCCATGTTGCCCTTTATAAGGAGTGAATTTCATTTATTGAGTTTCTTTCAGGACTGGGATTTCTTTAATTCAGAGAGTTTATTGATAACTTAGGGTTTCATGCTATGGAGCTAAGAGCTGGAGAAAGAAAGATTATTTTATTTATTTATTTATTTATTTATTTATTTATTTATTTATTGCAGGGGAAGGTTCAGAGAACCTAAATAATCTTTGTGATCTCTCTACAAAAGAAAGAGGTTGAATTTTTTTTTAAGGCTTAGGCAATGCCTTTAGTGTTTTTTGAAGCAGATGACCAAAAGACTTTCAGCACCCTGGGGTAATGATTCCAGTTCAAGTACACAGGGAGCAGAGCAAGTCTAGGTTACCAGCTTATGCTGCTAAATTTGATTTTTAAAGTTAGTAATAGTGAAAATCCTTCTTTGGTAATGTTAGTTCTATACTTTTTAATCTTGTCAATAATCCCAGTATGTGCCACTGAAGTC
>NW_011221485.1:0-382 GCF_000146605.3 Meleagris gallopavo | reverse complement strand
CTCTCTGTCAACGGTTTACGGGCTGGTTCGGCCCGGTTCCGTGACTAGAAGGGCGGAGGGATCCGCGGATCCGACGCCCCCGGAAAAAAAAAAAAAGAAAATAAGGGACCCCGAAATAATTGAAAACAGTGGCAACAATACTGAGGTAAAACAAAGTAATTTACTAAATATGGTATCAACAGAATTTTATAAGGAGAGAGAATGTGAAATTGATGGTGGATCGGCCTTACCACAACGCTGAGATGAGAAGCGCAGGCAGAGAAGCGCAGGCGAGAAGCGCAGGCAGAGAAGCGCAAGCGAAGCAGCGCAGGCAGAGAAGAGAGCATCAGGTGACCTTGCCGGGAGTTATATCTCCTCGCTGACCGCAAAGCCCCCTGGGGAA
>NW_011221484.1:0-446 GCF_000146605.3 Meleagris gallopavo | reverse complement strand
AAGAATGTAACAATGTGAAGCAGTGTGTGTTTCATAAAAACCTGGTGTGGCTTTTTCCAAGATCAGTAATAAAATACAGCGTGTGCCAATTATCCTTTTCCTACTGTAACTTGAAGTTATATATTATTAGGAGCACCTGAAAAAAAAAAAAAAGACAAGCTAAGATGCCTTTTTTTTATATGTTATTTTCCAACTACTTTAATGCACCCATTCTTGTTCACCGAAGAATAATGAAAATCTGTGTTTGTTATAAGATTAGGGAATATTCTCAAAATCCCTTTATTAAAAAGCAGGATAAGTGGTGATCACTGACCTATTTTCTGACTAGGGAGGTGTACATGTTTTAATATGCCATTTGGCTGCCCTTTATACGTATGCATAGAAATAGTCTTGTTATGTTGTAATGACCGTGCATTCAGTTTCAAACAGATCAGTTTTTCTACAGG
>NW_011221483.1:0-461 GCF_000146605.3 Meleagris gallopavo | reverse complement strand
TAAGATTATTTCACTGAGTAGCATTATATGATTTTTTTATTGTCAAGAATATTTTTCTCCTATGGGGGGGAAAAAAATGCTCTTGAATACAAGATCTGAGTTTTTGTCAGCACCTTGATATGAAATTGCAAGTACTGGGATCATTTCAAGGGCTTGCTTTTATTCATTTGCCTAAGGAGCAGGAAAACAGGGTTTGTAATCTGAATCACAACGTTCTATAGCAAAGGGAGCAGCAGGCATCCTCTCTCTTCTCTGTTGTTTCACTCACCAAAATTACAGGTTTGCAAAATCTCTAATGGGGACTATATTTGTTTTGGATTAGACATAGAATATTATGTAAAGAAACCTTTTGTCTGTAATTATTGATACTTTTAAACTTAGATTTATTTCTTTTCTTTGTATTATGTTATTTAAAAGCAATGTTCCTTTGGTTGGCTCCAAGAGGGTATATCATTGAATCA
>NW_011221482.1:0-479 GCF_000146605.3 Meleagris gallopavo | reverse complement strand
GTCCAGTCAGAGTTTTTATTATCTCCAGTACCTTGCAAGGCTGACAAATGTTTTTCATCATTAACACAAAACTTTGAAATGTTAGCAATCCAAACTTACAGAAACCTCCTTGTTTTTTTTCTAGAAGGACTCACAACAGTTTATCACAATTTTCACAGAAAAAAATGGAAACCAAAGTATTTAGAAAAGATTGGAATACAATATTTTAGAGGCTTCAAGAGCTTCTCTCAGTTTTTTTTCTTAAGAATGATGTATTTTCTGTTGACCTTTTTCAGGAAGTATAATAAAAAATGTAGTTTTGCAAGTGTAAATCTTTACTTAATGTATACAGTATTCCGGACACATTCTGTTCGTTTCATCTATTGCAGCTGTTTCACTTTACAAGAGGAATTAAATAGTAAATGAATGTATTGATGGCCCCAGAATTGAATATTATATGCCAGATGGGTCTCATGAGAGCAGAGTAGAGGGACAAAATC
>NW_011221481.1:0-423 GCF_000146605.3 Meleagris gallopavo | reverse complement strand
TTTTTTTTTTTCTTATTACTTTGGAAAAACCTGGAGCACCGTAATTTCCATTTTGCCAAAATCCATTCTGGGAGGGAAGTGGGGGGTGCAGAGGGCTGCAGCGGGGCACAGCAGTTCAGCCTGTAGTCCTGGCTTGCCCCAGTGCTGCTCAGTGCCACTGGCTGCTTGGCCCGTGCCCCACTGGGACGCACCCGCAGGCACGGCGCTGTTCCTGGGCTCTGCTCGCTTCACAACGCGTTGTGCTGGCCCGGCCCCAGCCTTCCCAGTGACTTTATGGCTGTGCTGTCCTTGTTGCTGTTTATCTCTCAGCAGCGTGCCAGCTGGGGCGTTACACCTCGGGATGGGAGGTGCTGCCTGGGGGTGGTGCTGGATGCTGTGTCACGCTCAGCATGCCTCCAGAAGCCTTCCTCTTCCTCCCCGCTC
>NW_011221480.1:0-445 GCF_000146605.3 Meleagris gallopavo | reverse complement strand
TGAGCATAATCAAAGAATGCAGAACACAAAAAACATAAGGAATCTCCAACCTAAGCATCTGATAGCAGCAATACTGCTTTCTTTGTGAAATGGTTCAGAGATTTTCACAATTAACTGTTATTTGATTTTTCAAGTTTATTAGCTGTTTCTTTGCTAAATATACAGAATCATAACGACAGCATAGCATTAAACTGAACTGTACTCTTACCTAAATCAAACCTTCTTGTAAAACAGTAAATTTTTACAAATTTTTTGTAATGAGGAAATTGTTCTGGCTCTCTCAGATCTGTCTACATTGGTTCCTTTTTTCCAGGAAATCAGAGAGATTCTACCACTACTTGTCTTTGAATAATGCATGTAATACTACTGAATATAGTAGTAAACCTAAAAATGCATTGGGATGATCCTCCAAAGAAGAGAAAAATCCCTAATGGCTATATTATTT
>NW_011221479.1:0-427 GCF_000146605.3 Meleagris gallopavo | reverse complement strand
TCTAGTATTACATATGGAGATTGGTGGTCCTGCGTGTGGCAAGGAGGTCGAAGCTTTATGATCCTTGAGCCTCCCTTCCAACCCAAGCCATTCTATGATTCTATGATTTTATGATTTTATGATTCTATGATTCTATGATTCTATGATTCTATGATTCTATGATTCTATGATTCTATGATTCTGTGATTCTACGACCACTGGTGCAGACTAGTTCAAGAATCAGAGGCCTGGTAGCCAAGTATGGAAGAAGGTGTAAGTCTGAGCTGGATACTAGAGAAATGGGAGCTGCCTGCTGTACAGGATGAGGAGATAATTTTCAAGCATCTGATAACGTATGAGGCAAGTGGAGACCAGGGCATCCAAGATAGCTGGGTAGACAATGAGTGTTTAAGGGTAATTACTTGGAGTGATCACAGTGTGTTAACAA
>NW_011221478.1:0-526 GCF_000146605.3 Meleagris gallopavo | reverse complement strand
AGCTCTGAAGGTTCACTGCCCACCCACCTGGGTTTCTCCAAGGGACAGGCGGCCCTGCTAAGGCCACAAGGCTCTGGAGAGGCACAAGAGGAAGCATGGGATGTTCACTCACTGCCAAGAGCTTCCCATCCTAATTAAAAATACATGTGACTTTTTCACTGAAAGACCTGCCACTACACCCAAGCAGGCTGGAATAACCAAGTGATTTCTCAAGCCAGGAACTTCTCTCAGGAGATTGAGTTGGGCACTCACAGTTCTAGACGAATATTTTAACCAGGAGGATCTTGGGGAAAATTAATGGTAACTCTCATCATTTTCCTTCACTGTTTCAGTTGAGCTCCACTATATTTTTTTTCCTACCAGATAAATCTGTCCAGTAAATGTCCCCTGATAATTTTACATTTCCATAGCACGAACACAAAACCTCCAATCCCTCCAGCTTATACAGAAGGTGAGAGAAACTCAGTTTTCTTCATCAAAGGCTTACATTACATTTCTTTAATCAAGAAGCTGGAAGATAAGTCAA
>NW_011221477.1:0-423 GCF_000146605.3 Meleagris gallopavo | reverse complement strand
CCCAGCAAGGACCCCCTCCATGTCCTCCCCGCCTCCAAGGCCTCCCCGCACCCCCACGACCCCTGGGACCTCCCCTGTACCCCTCCCATACCGCTTCGCTTAAGGATCCCCCCAAATCCCCCCATACCCCCGTGCCCCGGCCCCCTCCGTGCCCACAGGCAGCAGCAGTCCCCTCCAGCGCAGCACGTCACGGTCCACCAAGTGCAGGTCGCGGACCCCGCCCCAGCGCCGCACCTCCTCCAGCTCCTGTGGGCGGGCTCTGGTTAGGGGATGGGGCCTCGGCAAGGATACGCCTCCAGGTTCAGCCCCGGGGCGGAGCAGTCCACGGTCCCCCAAAACGGGCTGTGCCAACCACCCCGCCACGCCCCCAAACGGGCGGTCTCACCCTTCGGTACGCGCCGCCTCGCCGTGCGGACCCCGTCG
>NW_011221476.1:0-630 GCF_000146605.3 Meleagris gallopavo | reverse complement strand
CTCCCCCTGGACTGAGCACACTCTTGGTCATTCTTGGTGTCCTGATGGACAACAGGTTGGCCATGAGCCAGCAGTGTGCCCCTCATGGACCAAAAAAGGGCCAATGGCATTCGTGGGGTGCATTAAAAGAGCGTGTCCAGCAGGTCGAGGGAGGTGATCCCTCCCCCCTCTACTCTGCCCTGGTAAGGCCTCATCTGGAGTACTGTGTCCAGTTCTGGCTCCCAGTACAAAAAGACAGGGATCTCTTGGAAAGAGTCCAGCGGAGGGCCACAAAGATGGTGAAGGGCCTGGAGCATCTCCCCTATGAAGAAAGGCTGAGTGAACTGGGTCTGTTTAGCCTTGAGAAAAGACGACTGAGAGGGGACCTGATCCAGGTTTATAAATATCTGAGGTGTGGCGGCCATAGCGGTGAGGCCAGTCTCTTTTCAGTGGTACGTGGAGACAGGACGAGGGGAAACGGACATCAGCTGCAGCACAGGAAGTTTCGCACGAATGTGCGTAAGAACTTCTTCACGGTGAGGGTGACGGAGCACTGGAACAGGCTGCCCAGGGAGGTTGTGGAGTCTCCTTCTCTGGAGATATTCAAGTCTCGCCTGGACGCCTACCTGTGCGACCTGGTGTAGGGAACCT
>NW_011221475.1:0-489 GCF_000146605.3 Meleagris gallopavo | reverse complement strand
GTTGCAAGTCTCTGGCATATATCAGGCGCTGTCCTCACTCTCTCAGAATCGTAGTTTGGCATGGATCATTAGGAACAAAATTAGGGTCATACAACATTTCCACCATGGCTATTTCCCTCAATTAATGGATACCTTTTTCAGTTGTATCCCACTTTTTCACAGGCTTCAGATTGTCTTTGAAGGGATATCTTTCCTTCATGCTCTAACTAACACTTGTTCCCAGAGGGAGGCAGCTCCATCCAAACATCTACTTATCCCTCTGTCAATAGATGAGTCTTCAGCAATGCCTCCTAGATGGCAAGCTTCGTTACCATTTAGAGACAAGCTGTTGACCTCACTGTCCCAACAGTGAAGTAAGCAGAAAATCAGACTTTTGTTCAGGTGTCATGTAGACTCCTTTCTTGAGCCTTGGAATGCTGTCAACTTCAGAGGTTGACGAGCAGTGATAATAGAAACTCCCTCTTCATCACTCTCCTTTCCATGTCTCTT
>NW_011221474.1:0-497 GCF_000146605.3 Meleagris gallopavo | reverse complement strand
GTGGCTGCAGTCCTCCCTCAGCTGCGTGTTGGTCCTCGTGCTGCTAGCTCTTCCCTAGCCTCCAGGTTTCTCTTCCTCTGTAAGAAGGACGTACAAAGAGAGGAGGATGATATTTTTGGGCTGTGAACACAGCTTTTAAATATGAAAGAGCTTCCATATCCACATTGTCTCCTGACTATTCAGTGAGCAGCTGGACATAGCTTTTGCAAAAGGAAGTTATGCAGGGTATGGTCCCAATTCAGCAAAGCATTTTAAGCATGTGCTTTAGTCTCACTGATGCTGACAGTTTAACTTAAACCCAACTGTCACAGATGGAATGAGCATCTCTTTCTTGCATGGAAAAAGCAAATCTTCGGCATTTTCACTGCTTGCTTAAAGAACAGGGTCAGTGTAAATGAAAAGATCAAGAGGGTTTTGTTTTTGTTTTTGTTTTTGTTTTTTTTACCATTGTGTGAAAAGCAAAATGTTGAAGCATTGTTAACTAACTTATTATTTAT
>NW_011221473.1:0-491 GCF_000146605.3 Meleagris gallopavo | reverse complement strand
GAAAGGACGAGATCTGATCACAGCGCACATCCACTGAAACTGGGCTACGGATCCGTCAGGAAACGTGTGGCTAGATGCAAACAGTTCTGCAGAACTTTCTTTGATTTATCAAGAGGAACGCTGACACACACGTTGGCTCTCAAAATACAACAAGTTGTTACAGTCAGACCTCACGCTGCAGTGCTGAAATCAGAGCGGCAGAACGCAGTGTGTCTCAGGGAGCGCACCGGAACCACCGCAGCCATCACCCCACAGCCAACAGCCAAACCAGCACACCGAGGCACTTCTGGGGGTTCTCTGCCAGCCCCACAACACATGCCCTGGGCTTAAGAAGAAAGGACGTGGCCAAAAAAAAGGCCTACACAAGTTACATGTAGGAAAGACCATCAGATCAGTACATTAAAGCACTACAAAACCTTCGAACATGAGAGCAACTACTTAGCAGTACTCAAATAACCCACTAGCTTCGAAGAGATAAAACCTGCAGCATG
>NW_011221472.1:0-464 GCF_000146605.3 Meleagris gallopavo | reverse complement strand
TCCACTGCATGAATTGCAACTTGCAGAGCCACATAGTAAATCTAGAATGGATCTTGTTGAGATACAGAGCTGCCAACATCAGATTCAGGCATTTTTTCCTACAAGAGCCCTCTTGGTCATCTTAGCACAGCAAGAGAAGTCACGTTTTAGCTGGCATCCATTTTGCTGCCACTTGAAGATGTAAGCAACTCAAAGTTTGTGCAGGATAACAGCACTGAAATGAGCAGCCAGACAGCCCACACTAAGCAGGGTGGCAAAAAGAGACCAGTACTTAAGTAACAGAGAATCAATCAGGCAAGAAGAGAGCCAGGGAGCCAAGAGGAAGAAAAGTGGCATAAATTAAAAGGTTTTTCTATAGAGAAAATGAACAGCATTTCCCTTGGTTGGAAGGTTCAATTTATGCCAAACCCCTTTACACACAGACAGGCACTGAAGAGCTGCTGGTAGAGCTGTCACCCACTGCT
>NW_011221471.1:0-477 GCF_000146605.3 Meleagris gallopavo | reverse complement strand
AGCTGGGAGAGGCTGTGAATAGTAATTATTCAGCACAGAGTTCTGAAGTTCAAAACTCCAAGTACTTTCAGAAACAGCTCAGTCATGTGAACCCTCGTTACATAGTCATCTTTGCATTGTTGTTTTGGACCTTGTGTGTTCTTTACTGTAAGTGACTTTAAACTTTGTTTTGCCAAAAAGTACCTGTTTCTAATTCTATGCTACGTGTTCTATGTTACTTCTCTGGGATAAGTCCAAAAGTCAATTGTTTTTTGTTTGTTTGTATTTTTGTTAATGTAAACAAAGTTTGGTACAACACTGAAATCTAAACTGCAAGCATATTTTTGGAATGAATAGCGTGCTCATATATACATTTGTAGTTTAGCTTTTAGTGAGTGTGGCTTCCTTCCTGTCTTTTCTTTTAAGAAATAAATTCTCTTGAGGTAATGCATGTCCATATTGGGCTTTTCTTCTAATAATGAAATTCTTAATCATACT
>NW_011221470.1:0-524 GCF_000146605.3 Meleagris gallopavo | reverse complement strand
TTAACATAAATCTTAGTCATTGTCCTTCTCTCCCTTTCCACCGGCCAAGAAGCACTGACATCATAACCCACAAGAAATTTCAAAGCAAACATGTAAGCTCATCATCTGTCAGACAACACATGGAGCGATGTTTGCAGACGGATTGTCCACTACAAGTCCCTACTCCCTAACTCCTTAAATCTGCTTTGTTTTCTAAAACATCAACCAACTGAAAGGAACAGAAGAATACTGCATCTGTTTATGCTTACTCTATCTCACATCTAGAGGTGCGTGCAATGGAGAGCAGCAAAGGAAAAGAATGAGCTCTGTGCTTTAGCATATGGATTTTCCAATTCAGACATGTATTTATGTGACTGAGAACAAGAGCACCTTCCACAGTGTTGGGTGCCAAAGGGGATCACTTTGGACCTGAGAAGAGTGTATGAGATTTGAGGGTGTCAGATCCTAAGGTGTGGGCGTCTCAGTGCTGCACAAGCCATAGGATCTAGAAGTGGCTCGGAGATTCAACAAGAATGATCAGTTTG
>NW_011221469.1:0-341 GCF_000146605.3 Meleagris gallopavo | reverse complement strand
TTTCTGTTGAGTTGATGATTTAACATGTTACTCCTCAGGTTTTTGGAGGAGAGAGATTAAATCTTGTATAGAAGCATTATAAGGCAGTTTAAATGATCTTATAGTAATGAAAATGCATCGCAAGGAGGAATATTAACCACGTGCCTCATCATAGAAGATGGCAAATATGAGTACTGGGCCCTTTTCTGCCTAATGGATTGCGTGGATATGTGAAGGAAAAATAACTAAAGCTAATCAGTTCTGTTTTGTGTAAAGATGCTAATATGTAGATACTTGAATTTCCTAAAAAAAGAAAAAAGAAAAAAAAAAAACCACCCAAAACAATAAAACCTACTGATTTG
>NW_011221468.1:0-499 GCF_000146605.3 Meleagris gallopavo | reverse complement strand
CCGTCCCTCGGGCGCTGGCGGGAGCTGTGTGCTCCGTGGGGCTTTTTGGAGATGGTGAGGCGTGGGGTGCCGTCCTGTAGGCAGGGCTGTGCGTGCCCCCTGTTTACGATGAGATGTGTGCTGAGGAACCGCCTGTACTCAGGTGGGTATCTCCGGCCCCGACCTTTTAGAGGCGTGAGGCTGTGGAGTTGTGGGGCTGGGCTTGCACCCTGCCTGGAATCGGGGCTTGGATCCCGGGCGCGGCCTTTTGTCCGTGCCGCCCCACTGCCTGGCTGCTGAGAGTCGTTCCCGCTGCTGTGGGGGAAACCGAGCTCCGTGGCTCCGTGGGTGTCGTCAGCCCGCCTGTAATCAGGGTGTGGGCGTGGGAGCCTTTGTGCTCCGCTGGCAGCCTGTGTGGGGTGACCGCCCCGTTAGCGGGGTGCAGGTCCTGGCGACCCCCGACTGGGAGAGAAGGAGCCTCCCTCAGCCTTTGGGACCGGGGCTGCCCTGTAAGTGAGGG
>NW_011221467.1:0-460 GCF_000146605.3 Meleagris gallopavo | reverse complement strand
ACTTTCACATAATGTACCTGATTTTCTCCCTGTTTTTTTTTTTTCCTAATGCACATCATCAGTTCTGCTCTAATTGTAAATATTTATATATGTATATATATAATATATATATATGTATATGTTTGCAAGACTGGTAGCAGTAAATTCATTTTTGCTGTGGACATTTTCTGTGGGTACGTATCAGAAGAGGCAGTTAAACAAGAGCTATATATTTGATCAAAATATAATTAATTTAGGTTGCAAAAGGAAATTTCCTGCTGTCTCGCTTTTTGTTGTATTTCTGATTATATCACTTCTATGTAGAAACTGGAAATAAAAAAGTAAAAATCTTGAATCACATGAAATTGTGTGAGTACTGAATGGGAAGAACTTCGAACTTCAGGTTCTCAGATTTCTATTTTCCTGGACAAAAATTTGATTTTGATTAAAATGTAATATTTCACGTTTAACTTTCTGCTCA
>NW_011221466.1:0-596 GCF_000146605.3 Meleagris gallopavo | reverse complement strand
CCCTATTCTTTGGAGGCTCTCAGAGCTTTATCCAGGTGTGCCTGTCCCTCCCACGCTGACTTCCCCCTGCTCAGAGCCCATGACAAGGCATCCAAACCACCACGTCTCTAACTCCAACCCCCAGAAGCTGTGCAACATCCCATCAGGGGCATGGGGAAATGCACAGGGAAATACAAACTCAGGCAGTTAACTGCCAAGCCAAGAGACAGTGGGCTCACCCCTTGGGTTCGGCTTTCTCCTCTTTTGCTTTTTCTTCTTCTTTCTCGTCTAAGAAAAAAAAAAATTAAAATTAATTAAAAAAAGGCATGGAAGGGCAGTAGGAAATGCAGGCAATCAGCATCAGGCAATGCTCTACAGAGCCAGGAGGGCTCCCAGCCATAGCTCTCGTGCTTACCCTTCTTCTCCTCCTCCTCTTTTTCCTCTTCTGTTTTCGCACGCTTGGCCTTCTTAAAGTTAGCAACATTTTTGCGCCCTCCTTCCCCTTCATCTTCAGAGTCAGAGAATTCCTCATCGCAGGATATTCTCTTATCAGAATTGCGGACTGAGAGTGAAGGGGAGAAGAGGTCAGAAGATACTGCACACCAATGCTTGGAGAT
>NW_011221465.1:0-473 GCF_000146605.3 Meleagris gallopavo | reverse complement strand
CTTCCAATGTCTCAGCACTCCTCTCTGCTGTAGGTTTTCAGGATCTCCCTCTGGAGTACTGGGAGGTGGCCACAAAAAAGGGCCTCAGGCATCAGACACAGTGCATTACCTGAGCTCAGCTTGGAAACCTCTCCTGCAGTTGTCTAAATGAAAGAATTACTCTCCTACCTCTTCTATAGATTTTTCTTAATTCCTTTTTTTTTTTTCCTTGATATCATAGTTAAGATCAAAATGTGATTGCAGTATCTGCATTATAATACACTTAGTCTGGGCTTTCAGATAGAATTTTAATCTTTTTAAGCTTTTGGACAATCTCAGGTCATCAGTTCTTGATGGGGAACATTTAACTTCTCTTAAGCTTCCGCTTTTGATATTTGGGTCATTGTTGTTAAATGCAAGATACCAAAGAACACAATGGCTGCACAGAAGCAATTCACAAGCTTTTTAACAATTAGATGTGATTACTCTAATCA
>NW_011221464.1:0-360 GCF_000146605.3 Meleagris gallopavo | reverse complement strand
TTTTGCTTATTTTTTTTGTTCTTAATTTAAAGCTACCGTAAAAAAATAATTAAAAACAAACAGTACCCCAGCTGGTACCTGTACTTTACTCATTGCCCCAGTCCAGCCTCACTGTGAGGTGCCTCTTGACCTCTCGCACCTGATCCTGCGTCAAGTGACCTGACAGCAGCTGTCTGCGCAGGTCAATGAGTTCATTCATCACATGGCGCAGTTTGTAGAAAAGATCTACCTTATGTTTCTGTAAAGGCATATTTTTGGGAGGGGAAGGGGAAGAGAAGGAGAAAAGAAAAAAAAAAGTGAAAGAAAAAAGAGAGTAAGTTTGGAAAAGGGGAAAAAAAAGAAGGGAAACAAAGAAAGGGT
>NW_011221463.1:0-505 GCF_000146605.3 Meleagris gallopavo | reverse complement strand
CCTGCCTTTATTGGCTGGCTGCCTTGCATCACAGCTAGTGTTCTGTTGTCAGGGTCCCGTTTGATAGCTGTTGGCAGGGAGATTGCTCATGACATCGTAAAGCCATGGCAGTGTGTCCCTAAGAATGTCCCTTGAGACCAAAACATGGCTGTATTGGGTGACTGGTTCTTTGTCCAGACAGTTGCCGTTTGTCACCAGTGGGATTCTGCGGGGCTCCATTGTAAGGCCATTTCTCCTTACTGCTTTTACTGTTGATTCCAATAAAGATCTGGAAATAGTATCAGTCAATTTGTGGATGATGCTAAGCTGGGAGGAGTGTTGACCTCCTTGAGGATAGAGAGGCCTTGCACTGAGATCTGGACAAAATGAGGGTGGTCCCCATCTGCACAAAGAAGAGCGAGCGCTGGGTTCTGCACCTGGGATGGGGTGCCCCTGGCTCTGTGTGCAGACATTGGTGGTGAGGGGCTGGAGCGCAGCCTGGCAAAAAGGGATCTGGGTTGATGGC
>NW_011221462.1:0-507 GCF_000146605.3 Meleagris gallopavo | reverse complement strand
CAACTCTCCTGTAACGCACTGAGGGGAATGAGAAGTACATGCATCTGTTGCATAAGGTTCACCTGTCTTACCTGGGTTCTGTACAGAGGTAGTGGATGTTGAGATGTTAGTCTCAGATATTGGTATTGTATTGATATACCTTAGAGCACCTGGGTTGAACTGAAAAGTTGCATGATATTTTGATGAACTTTCTCAATGTTCTTAGGCTTTCTGCATCATTTCATTCTTATTTTTCAGTTCCTTATCCTCACATGCTGAGCAGTTAAGAATTGGCCTCCTTTTTTTCTTCATGGTTGTCTCTTTTTCATAGTAAAGACAAAACAGACCTTGATGCTGCAGTGATGCATGCTGTTACAGGTGCTTCACATTTCCTTTTTTTTAAAGTTTTCATAGGTAAATGTGAAAGTAGTACTTTTTTCCTCAATACTGTCAGCAGAATTATAGCTTGTGGCAGTATGTGTTGTTTACATAGACACCAAAGCAGTGCCTAGAGGTGAATCTAGGCTG
>NW_011221461.1:0-502 GCF_000146605.3 Meleagris gallopavo | reverse complement strand
AACCTGGAACAAGAACAAAAGAGAGGTGCAATACTGAATGCAGCATTTCTCAGGCCTGAACAGGGAAACCAAAACCACGTAACGTTTTCCTTGGAACGTGCTTGCCGGACGCTCCGTAAGGCTATCCAGCACAAAATGGCCTGCTTAAAAGTAATCATTATTCAACATTTGCAGCCTAAAGATCCAGAAAACTGTGTACGGAGCAGGGAGAGGACAAGTACGCCACGTACCCCTAAATCCCAAGCGTACCTGGACAGAAAGACTTCATCTAGAAGTTATATATGATGATAGATTGATGCAGCTATCTCTGAGTTAGCACAGCCTATGAAATTTCTGCTTGCTGACTGAGATGCAGCTGTGATCCCCGGCTCTAAGCTACCCAGCGTTCTGCAGCCAGCAGCAGCAACAAGCACGCGGAGGGTCTGTTACCCTACCTCGGCTGACAGGCAGTGACTTCCTAAAAGACACTAGCTTCGTGTTCCGCATGCGTGCAAACACGATT
>NW_011221460.1:0-532 GCF_000146605.3 Meleagris gallopavo | reverse complement strand
AAATAATTTTTGACTATGTATTTGGTATCAGTCTCAGAGCTGCACTCTTCTCAGTCTTCATAGTGGCTGTTCAGTTAGTGAAGGTGAAGACGTCTTAGATGCAGATAAGCAGTGTGGTTTTTAAGGTTTTCTTCCACATTCCCAGAGAATTTGCAGAAGAGAGTAGCAGTAAGTATTGAGAATAGCAGTCCTTAAAGCTAAGGAGTTTTTTTGAGGATCTAAAAGAAGAGGTCTGTAGAAGCTTAGAGGGTGTGATTTTGATAAAACTGTAAGGGACTAATTTGGCTATTGGTTGTTTTTTGTTTCGTTTTGTTTTGTTTTTTAAAGATATCTTTAGGCTATTCTGTGTTTAAGAACTGATGTGTGCTTTCAAAATAACATCAACTGACATGGTGCTGTGTTCTTTTCAGTTGCTCCACTGGTCATAACTTTGACTAGTAAACGTCACTGCAGTATTACTACACCTTGTTAGTAAATTTTACACTAATTCAGTATTTTATCACTATCAGGATAACAAAATTTGAAGTAGCAT
>NW_011221459.1:0-523 GCF_000146605.3 Meleagris gallopavo | reverse complement strand
AGAGTGGACATCATCGAGTCACACTGGAACATTCCCTGATCCTCTGCTTCAGCACACAAATATTCTATAGTACTCTCACAAGGTTTAGCCAAGTATTACAAAAAATTTAACCTGTAAGTTACTAAGTTATTTTTCTTTTCTTTTTTTTTTTTCTTTTTTTTTCTTGCCTTTCAAGGGGGTGATCAGGCTGTAAAACACAGCCAATGATCTCTGAATTCAGGATTTTGTTCTGCGTTTGTTCTCAAATGTCTAATATTTATTATACAGCAATCTGAAAAAAGATGCAGCCACAGCAAGAATATTATTCAGGTTACAGAGCCAGGCAGTTAGAAGTTGGGAGAGTGTATGGATGGAGAATGGCTACAGGCAAAAATCCTTCTCACTTCAATCTGAATTTGAAAAGAACACGGCACTAAAAAGTTGGACTTAAAAGCCTCTTTCACAACCTGTGTAGCATGCACAATGTACAGCCTGATCTTCATGCCTGTCATAAGTCATCATGAGTTGTCAAAATGTTTTGCAA
>NW_011221458.1:0-557 GCF_000146605.3 Meleagris gallopavo | reverse complement strand
AGAAAATTCAAAAAAGTCAAAGTATGCCAATAAAAATGAGAATCAATTAGAGCTTTTAATGGCTTAAATTCCCTTAAAAAATACACATATAATTTTTCAGACCTTAGAAGCAGTTACTGTTGTTGGTTTTTAACTCATCTCCTCAAATGTTCTAACCTTAGTATCATTTAGAATGTGCTCCCTTGCAGATCGAGCTGACCTACAAAGAATCTGAAATAATGCCTTAGATTAAAAATGCAACTACTACTTGGAATTGCAGTGGATATCCAATAGCTTAACAATGATATGATTTTGCTATTTTAATGGAATAGATAAATAACAATAGAAATTATTCAAAATTACTTGGGTATTTTTTGTTTGGTTTATTTCCTTTTAAGATGCAACAAATAAAACATGAAACGTTAAATTCATATGTAACTTAAAACATTTTTGTTGGAGAGTGTGATGTTGGTCTTTTAATATGCTGAAATGTTTAAAATGGCAGGTTTTGGACACATCCTTTTGCATTTTTGTACTAACTTTCCAAATATGTTCTGTTCTTACAGTTGATCTCTGAC
>NW_011221457.1:0-511 GCF_000146605.3 Meleagris gallopavo | reverse complement strand
AAAGTGCAGCTTAGCTCCCAGAATTATAGAGCAGTGCATTAATATAATTTATTTTCTCCAGGGATCTAAAAGTATTGGCAATGTCAGATTGTTACATTCTTTTCTTGAAGTGAATATAGCAGTGCAAGCTACTGTATTTTGCTACTGCTTATACATCCTAATGTTGTTAAAAATTTCCTCCAGTGATAAATAATTCTCTAATAATTCATTTTCTGTGGCAACATACCATGTAAATTGAGTTTTGTATGTGAATAAAAAATGCCATATCGTAGCTGTGCTCTCGTTCTTATTTTACCTCTTTGTTTGTATGGGTTATGGAGAAAGGTATATTATCAACATTTTGTTTATTTTGTTTGCAGAGCAATGAACTTTTTTCCTCAGGATATTGAATGAGATGTCAGTTATAAAGCATCATAACATTCCCTCAAAATAACCTATAACATTACTGTGAATTTTATTTTTTCCTAGTTCAATTGAACGACTCCATTACTGTACTCATACTCATTGAAAA
>NW_011221456.1:0-335 GCF_000146605.3 Meleagris gallopavo | reverse complement strand
GTTATTGCTTGAGTTGTTGGTTTCGTTGGGTTGGTTTGTTTTTGTTGTTTTTTTTTCCTATAAAGAATAATGTAAAGGATTTCAAAGAAGAGGAGGAAGAATCGTTAAGGCATGGAGAACAAACTGTTCAAGCTTCATCCTGTGAGCGTAGGCACTTCAGAAATTAACCAGGGTGCTCACCATCTCTCCTAAGAGGAATATGGGGCCTTTGGAAACAAATGAGAGGATGCTGTAATTCACGTGGCAGAGAGAAGTTAGCCTCAGCATGCTTCTCCTGATAGAGGTTTGTGTTGTTTCAGGAGGTGATCAGTCACATTAGGGAATAGAGAACCACT
>NW_011221455.1:0-530 GCF_000146605.3 Meleagris gallopavo | reverse complement strand
AGTTACTGTAGTAACAGATGTAAAGTCCAACTCTTGACCAAGCTCATCAGCAGAAGATTCTCTTTACTTTTCCTTCCTAATGGTGTTATGGTGAATCTGGGCAAATTATTTAACACACAGCAATTAGGCTTGAGGGAGGTTACTTAACATCAGTGAGATTTTGGTACCATGCTCCATTACAAATTTTTGTGATGAGTATCTTAACTGTCATGAATCTCAATTCGTATCAATGCTGCAATAAATAGTAGTAGGGCAATTACTTATTACTAATTACTACAGTGTAATTAATCTCCTGTTAGAGGATCATAAAAAAAAAATGTAAAAAAGTTTCAACTTCAGCATACTAGAAGACATTAATAAATACTGTAGGTACAAAGATAAGTCAAATAAAAAAAGTTGTTTTTTTTTTAAAAAAAAGATAGCATAGAGACAGTATAAAATTTCTGAAGACTTACCTGTGAAAACTGATGATTATGGAAGTAGATATTTGCTGCACTGAAATAAGCTAATGCATAGGTGGGGTCAACAGA
>NW_011221454.1:0-357 GCF_000146605.3 Meleagris gallopavo | reverse complement strand
TTTTTTTTTTTTTCTTTTCCCCTGAAGTTTCAACATTTGTGAGATGTACAAATGAGCCACGATAGGCTGATGAAGTATTGAAACATTTATGACATAATGAATATGTCTGACAAATCTGCTGAAGCTGCTTTGAATGAGGGGGAAAAAATGTTGACAAGATTAATATAACTTAAGTTGCTACAATGACAGAAAACAGGAAGCCTGTCTTAACCTACCGTCTGTCGGGCTGAGTCCACGGGCTGCCGAGATCATGGACAGGGATGGGCTGCTGTGCAGGGAGCGGATATAGTCCATGTATGGGTTAATGTACGGGTGAGGAGTGCTGAAGGGAGACTCTGATGCCGCAGCAGGATTTCT
>NW_011221453.1:0-315 GCF_000146605.3 Meleagris gallopavo | reverse complement strand
TGCTTTTTATGTAGAAATACATTAAAACATCTATAATAAAAAGGAACAAATAATCAGTTAAATAATAAAACATTTCAAAGATAACAAAGAAAAGGGAGGGAGGAGAGAGGGGAAAAAAGAAGAAAAAAGCAACAGCTCAGTGAAGACTTTTGCTCAGGCAGTGGAGGTGAAAAAGTCAAATTGTAATAGGAAATATGAATAATGTGTTAGAATATAATAATGTCACTACTACAGCTGATGTTACAGGCATTATCTGATGTACAGCTTTCTGCAACATTCTTGTCAGATCTGTATTAAAAGAAAAGTGCAGAGAGA
>NW_011221452.1:0-503 GCF_000146605.3 Meleagris gallopavo | reverse complement strand
CCCCTCCACTTTTTTATTTCTTGTGTAGAAACCTGGGGGAAACCTCGCTGGGGACCAAATGTGAAAGAGTTCACTCGTCGTTTTGATCCCATTGAAACAAAGGGAGAAGGACCAAGAAGGCTGAAAAACTTGTATTTCCTTTATTTGATAGAGCTGCGGGCTTTGTCAAAGGTTGCACCGTACTTTGAGCGTTCCGTTGTTGACCTTTACACTGGAAATGGCCATGAGGATGCTGAATCTAAAGCTCTCTTACTAGAAATCTTCAGGGATACAAAGTAAGGCGTAAAGGTGTTAGGTTGGTTTTTTTTGTTTTCAACAGTTGGAAACTTTCAATTATATTCTCAAGTGAGAATGAGAGTAAATTCCTTTTTGAATAGGAGAGGGAAGAGTAGCATGAGAAAGCAAAATAATGAAAGAAAAAATATTTCCAAGGCTTGAATACTTATATTTTAAATAAAAACAAAAAAGGAGAAAAAAATAGCACCCCAGGCTTCTCCCTCTTT
>NW_011221451.1:0-532 GCF_000146605.3 Meleagris gallopavo | reverse complement strand
AGCAACACTTCAACTCAATCAGAAGATTTTATTCTAGCTTTGATGTTTTTCCCCTTGTGATTTAGGCCTGTCTTTCCTCAGTACTCCTTTATTTGGTATGTGGGTGAGAGGGTAAGAACACAGAGGAAAATTGTATTTTCCCCTTCTTTCTTCTTTTATTCCCTCTGGTGAAACTTGCAGAAGAGTATTTTGTTTAGCTTCTTCTTTTTTTTTCTTTTTTTTTCTTTCCCTTTCCCCCCTCCTCATAAAATGAGCAAACTGCAAGAAAATCCCTTCCTTTCACTTTCTAGCTTAAGGAAGTCAGACACTGGTCTCTCTTCACTTTTGTGAGATAAATTGTTGTTACTGCAGAACAGAGTGACTTCTGTAGAACCATGTTCTCCGATGCAGGTTTTACACCACCATAACTATAATGGAATCATCTTCTGTCTTACCTGCAGTAGTTATAACTGCAAATTTTCTGTACAAACAAGCCATCCTAATGTTATAGGTGAATTGTAGTTTTACAGAATCCCTTGAGATAGCTGCCCTT
>NW_011221450.1:0-525 GCF_000146605.3 Meleagris gallopavo | reverse complement strand
TTCCTTTCCTAGGTTTTGTCTTAGTGCTACTAATACATTAAAATAGCTATTTCCATAGATTCCATCATTGGTAACATTAAATCCTGTTACTATAACATTCAATCTGTTAATTAAAAGAAAAATTAAAAAACACACAACCACCATTACTACTGTTGCTATTTGCAATACAACAAGTTACAAAGCAATAAGAAGCACACAGTCCCAATCATTATGAGTTCATGGTCGTTTCAAACTTGGTTTCAGACTTTCTCATTGTTTCACATTCTTTTTCTTCCTTACTTTTTTTTTCCTTCTTTTTTTTCCTCAAGTAAGTGTTTTACAGTACCAATAACTATACTATACTAATAGTTATAATACCTACTCCCAGCAACAGCCCTTGGTATAAGGACAACTAAAGCTACCCGTGTGTTTAGAGTGGATGTCATGCATGTCCTGTGGAGTAAGCAGAAAAGTTAGAATCACTGAGAAACAGCATCCCTTCAAAACAAGTTTGGAAGGGATCAGTGGCAGAAACAAGCGCTAAAC
>NW_011221449.1:0-651 GCF_000146605.3 Meleagris gallopavo | reverse complement strand
CTGTGTTTCAGTGGACGTGTGCATTTGCGTACTGTACATCTGCACAGATGTGTAACTTAAAATTTTAAAAAGAGTACATAAATATTCTAATGACCCAGACATCGTATAATCCCTTTTGCTACAGATGTTTTCAAACAGGGTAAATGATAAACACATAAATATATTCAGTGAAATAATTTTTATTCTCTACCCACACAACACATTTGTGATGCTGGGAAATTTGTTGCAGGAAAATTCTGGACATTGTCACTGGACATACGAATGCCTTTGAATTAAAATCTCTATTCCAAAGTTTTTCCCTTTTTTTTAATTCTTTAAATATAGCACTGCAGCAAAATAAATTTTAAAAATAAATGTTCATAATTATTTGCAAAGATAACAGCTGGGTTTCCTGGTTCATGCTCCCTTGTTCTTGCATCTCAGAAGAATTCAACTAGCCTAGTAGCATTTATCCTGCCTATTCCTTTCACAATTATCTCTGACTCTATGAGACGACCTTTCATCTCCCTCTTCTACAGACCAGCTTCCTCTAACTCTAACAAATAACTAAGGTCTCTCTGCCCTTGTACCACACTAGTTTCAGTTTGGAACCTTGTCTGTTCATACAAAACCTTGTTTATTTAAATTTTATTTATTTTTCTTTTAAATTGC
>NW_011221448.1:0-457 GCF_000146605.3 Meleagris gallopavo | reverse complement strand
CAAACCAAACAAACAGACCAAAAAAGCTTTGGAGTACTGCTTTTACTGGGCCTTGTTCAGTTGATAACACAGCAATGCTCTTCATATGCTGAAATAGATGAAACACATTTTCTCTCCTAATTTAAAAAAAAAAAAAAGGACTTTTTGAGGGTTAGCTGCAGCATTTTTGTTGGGAGACCATTAAGCTGAGTGGGGAAAGAAAGCTTCTATGTGAGTAGAAGAGTGTGTTACTGTTGACGTGGCATTCTAAATAATATGGCATTACACATTGCATTACACAGCAGGCACTTTAAATGCTTCATTAACTTCTTAATCTGTGTTCAGGTTCTCACTGATGATGTATTACGGTCCTGTGTATGTAAATGTATTATATACACATGTACATAAATCACTAGTACTGTGTGCTGTAATTCAGTTTCTGAACACCAAAAAAATGTTTAAAGAGCTACCAGTTTTA
>NW_011221447.1:0-467 GCF_000146605.3 Meleagris gallopavo | reverse complement strand
CTCACATATCCTGAAATCAGAGAATCAGTAACAGGAGACAGAAAGAATCATAGGGCTTGCATTGCAAATGTGATCTTCAAAGAACAGCTGGTGATCAATGCCACTACATACTACTAACTTTGTTGTTTTCTTTCCTTTTTTTTTTTTTGTTATATTTTATAATCTTGCACACAAAATTCCACTCAGTAACTGAAAGTGTTTCTTCTTTAATTTATTAAAATAACATATCAAAGTGAGAGATATGATACTATGTTCTTTCCAAAATCCAATGTCTCTGCACATTTAATAGTACTTGTACAGACTTTACTGCAAGACTTGATTTTTGTTTAATTGGTCCGCATTCTTTTGAAAAACACAACAAAAAGCTGCAATACGTAAAACAGTACAAACAATATTCCTGCCAATTTGCTTTGTTCCATCAAAACAAGCAAATAAACTGAATTTGGTCTGTGTTACCTTTAAATCCT
>NW_011221446.1:0-414 GCF_000146605.3 Meleagris gallopavo | reverse complement strand
ATTTCTACATTGTACATACATAGGTTTTAGTGAACTTGGACCTGGTAATTCAAAAATTACTACAGAATGAATTCTGAAGGAAATTGCATAATGAGTACTGTGAGACCAATACTTTTGCTGTAAGATAATGTATTCCTGCAGGTAGAACAGCCAGGAGAAAAAAAAATAGGGCCTGTGTAGTAAGCTGTGAGTTTGTAGCTGTGGAATGGCTTACTATTGTTGGGAGTCCTTTCCTATAAGTATCAAAAATGAAAATGGTGGTGGACCTAATCTCAAACATATGTAGAAGTGTTTTGATTAGATAGTCTCTGGATTTAGAAATAGATGAGACCTAATATGCTAACGAGGAAGGATTTATTCTTTTTTTTTTTTAACTTTCATAGCAACTTGAGTCTCTGATAATCTCAGCAAGAG
>NW_011221445.1:0-500 GCF_000146605.3 Meleagris gallopavo | reverse complement strand
AGAGAGGTCTCCGTGAACTGCTTTACTAGTTTGTTTTTCAAGAATATTATAAGATGGAATAATATCTTATCATGGGATTTATCAGAGTACTTATATTTTCATTTACCTGTACACTTATTCTCAGCACTTTCTGTTAAGGTTAAGTTTAAACAAATTTTTACAACTGGGAAAATGCACGAATTATTAAAACATGAAAGGAGCAATTCGTTGTTAAAGCTTTTTTTATTTTAACTTTTGCTGGTGATCCAGAGAGACTTTACAGGTAATATTCGATGTTAATGTGATTCAGTTTCAGAAATCAAGGTGATTGTAACTACATCATGATTAGTCTTAAAAAAAGGCTTAGGTTCTTTTTTTTTTTTAGACAGAAAGAAGGGGATTTCTCACTAACTCAAATCAAAATACTGAACAGTCACAGTGTGACTGAACTGTTTTGATGTGACACATAATTGGCAGTTCTTAGAGTTATATAGAGGTACTTATTTGAGAAGGTAGAAAGT
>NW_011221444.1:0-454 GCF_000146605.3 Meleagris gallopavo | reverse complement strand
CCCTGCAGCACTGCACCCGCTCAGAAGTAATACTGAAAGTGCATTCCTCCATCCTTCATGACAGAGGACGGAAGAAACTCACTTTTGCGTGGCAGGAAGGACGGTGCGTCCCCATCGCGTCCCTCTGTGCGCTGCAGGGCGCAGTTGGATCTCTGGCAGTCAGCTGGATGCTGCTCCCAATCGCGGGGAACCGCGCGGCGCTGCTTCTGAGGAGAGAAAGGAAGAAACGTCGGTGGGGACGGGCAGCCAAGGTTTGCACAGAGCTTCCAGGTCGTGCCAGAGATAGATTATCAGAGCGCTGAGAGATTAATTACCACTAAGGGAAAATACAGCCTAAGCCATGTCCACGATGCCATTAGCCCGGGCTGTCAGCAGTGAGCGCAGAATCCAACTGGTTACTGAGGTCACAAAGGACCAGCAGGGCTCCCTCTGCTCCGTCCCTTCCCTTAAAAAT
>NW_011221443.1:0-453 GCF_000146605.3 Meleagris gallopavo | reverse complement strand
TGCAGTACCGCAACAAAGAAGGATTAGTAAGAGCTGCTAATCCTTGTGGTTCCACCTCCATTTTTAACTGTTT
Source organism: Meleagris gallopavo (assembly GCF_000146605.3). Taxonomy (NCBI): domain Eukaryota; kingdom Metazoa; phylum Chordata; class Aves; order Galliformes; family Phasianidae; genus Meleagris; species Meleagris gallopavo. The sequence continues at coordinate 380 of NW_011221443.1, read as the reverse complement.
CTAATCTCAAACCAAACTTCTAGTTTTCAATTAGCAAACTAAAATATTTGAGGAAAAAAAACTGTACTAATATGATATGACAATATATCCCTGCTTCTTGTTGTCATGTCTCTTTGCCTGTTGCACCACAAATAAAGAAATTTGGTGTCATACGTCTGCTTGCACCCTTTTAAATACTTCTGAGACAATAGGAGGACAGGAGGAAGAGAATAACTCCTTTGGTCTTTCCAGTGTAGCACATATGCTAAGCCTTAATTTATGGAACACCATCATTTTCTAGTTTAATTTTGCAGCTGACAGTATCACGGCATAAAACTATGAAAGAAATTTTAGAACTACAGAAATTCCTTTTTTGTACTTGTTAGTAGTAGATCTTCTAT
>NW_011221442.1:0-516 GCF_000146605.3 Meleagris gallopavo | reverse complement strand
AGGCATCAGATCATCTTTGAAGGGGTATCTTCTTTTACAGCTACAACATCCGCTTCCAGAGGGTAAAGGCCTGGTTCTGGCATGTACTAATACCTCTGTCAATGGCTGAGTCCCTAGCAATGCCACCCAGTTGGCGAGCTTCTCTACTATCCAGCCACACACTGTTGGCCCCATTGTCCCAACATCGAAGTAACCAAGTGGCAATAGGCTCATTTGGGTGACGTGAAAAGTCTTTTCTCAGACTTCGAATTTCATTCATTTTCAGAGATCGATCAACAATGGTAACGATATCTTGCTCACCTCTTACTCTTTCGGGACTTCTTGTTGCCCTCATTGGCGTCGGTGACCGTGGTCTTACTGAGGGCCCCTCCCCTGGACTTAGGGGTGCTTCTTGTGGATCTTGGAGCCACTCCTCTGGACCTCTCTCCTCTTCTTTCTTCTCTTCTAACTGAGTCGAGATTCGTTTCATTTTCCGTCCTCTTACAGGGGCAACTGACATCAATTGTGGTGCTTCCT
>NW_011221441.1:0-333 GCF_000146605.3 Meleagris gallopavo | reverse complement strand
AGTATTTTCTAACCCAGTCTTTTTTGTGTCTGCTTAGGGGAGCTGTTGTAGCACGAACAGTTAAAGTTTTAAGGTTTATAGTTCTTGAGTGACTGCCTTTTCAAGGACCAAGGTAGGAATGAATGTAACCACGGTGTGCATTTTTATGTTCTTTATTTCCAAAATGTGCTCAGAATCTACAACAGTATGGTGCAACAATACTTCTCAAGCCTTTAAAATTTTAGATCTCTCTCTTAGAAGCAAACGCCTTGTATGGATTTGCTTGGAGACATAACTCAGCTCTGCAAATTTTAATGTGATGTTGCTAAAGCCAAAACTTCAGAGGAACCGTTT
>NW_011221440.1:0-574 GCF_000146605.3 Meleagris gallopavo | reverse complement strand
GACTCGACACTTGCTTTTGGAAAACCTCATCTGTTTTCTGAATCTTGCATTCCGCTGTCCTCCTTAGAAAAGTAGTATTTTCTCCCTGAGCTCGTTGCCGCTGTTTTGTTGTTAGGCCCATCTCCCTACCTTTTCACTACCTCTCTTCCCCCTTTCCTGGTTCATGGGTTCGTTTGTCCCTCCACCCTCTTAGTCACAGCACCGGGCTGCACCGAGCTGGAGCTGTGACACCACGCCAGTGCCTCAAAGTCCCGTTTGACAGCCCACAGGCTTCTCTCGGCGACTTCATGGCTGCCGGCCTGAACTACCAGTCAGCAGTCATAATCAGAGGGACGAAACAGACCAGGGAGTGTGAGCCGCCGTGCCTCAGGGCCTCCCCCCTTCCCCAGCAGATCTTGCTGTGGTGTTTTGCTGCTTTGGTGTTTTTCCCTTTCTGGGAAGGCTCCCTTGGTGCGAGCCTCCTCTATGAAGGTGATGCGCACAGGATCTTTGCAGAACTGGCCCAGCTGAGGATTCCCAGTGTGCTCTGGATGCTTCCCAGCGTGCTGCAGCACTCACAGGACCTCCCCGTGTA
>NW_011221439.1:0-308 GCF_000146605.3 Meleagris gallopavo | reverse complement strand
CTTTATAGCTTAGTGCTACTGTGATGAGTACATGGTTAGTCTAAATATCAGGTTTGATATACTTTAGCTCACTCCAGATTGTTTTATTTTATTTTATTTTTGTTTCACCCAGACTATATTTGGGTTTTGGATCTTTCCCATAAAGCTCTTCTACCTGAAGTTGCACAAGTGCAGCTTGGAGAGTTCTGTGTCACTGCCACTAACTCTCAGGAGTCGCTGCGAGTTTGGCTTAGTTCTCCACCTGCTTTGGAAGTCCATAAAGAATGGGAGAGCTGTATGGTTCAAGTTTGCTTAAACGAAATATGGTT
>NW_011221438.1:0-600 GCF_000146605.3 Meleagris gallopavo | reverse complement strand
TATCGTGGTGCCGGTCAAATGAGTCCCGTGGTCGCTGTCGATGACCTGAGGTGTCCCGTAGGCAGACATCCAGTTTACCGTGAGTGCCTTGATGGTATATGCCTGGTTTGCTCTCGGCACTGGACAGCCCTGCAGAAGCTCGCTTGTGGTGTGTATGCAGGTCAGGGCATATGTCACCTCCTCAGAGCCAGGAGGGGCCCGATGTAATCAACCTGCCATCGCTGGAGAGGACTGTGTCCTCTAGCAAGATGGGCTGTTGTTTGGGGCAACGGTCTCGGTCTCATGTTGGAGCAGGCATCGCAGTCTCGGCATGCCCGGGTGATGTCAGGTAGCTGTATGGGCAGTCCCCACGCTGCAGCAGCTGCCCACAGTGTCTTTTGTCCTCATGCCGTAGCTTCTGATGTAACCACCGGGCGATGTTCTCAGATGGTGAATTCTCAATCCATCGAACTCGGGCCAGCGTGTCGGCTCCGTCATTTCCCGGTGATTGTAGGGGTTGGTGACCAGAGCCGTGGCAGACACGTACAGTCCTGTGTTTAAGCACATGCCTTATGTGTCAGCACACATCTCTGCCCCAGGTTGGTGGGGCTTGGATTGTTC
>NW_011221437.1:0-445 GCF_000146605.3 Meleagris gallopavo | reverse complement strand
GTGGGGGTAAATGAGCCTGTACTATGCCCTATGGTTGAATGCAATGAAACAGCAGCAATGCTGCATCTGAGCCTGCTTTCAGTGGTGACAAAGAATGAAAAGGGAGAAGTAGGAGTGAGACTAACATCTTTGTGAAGCTACTGCTGAAAACTCTCAGCTTCCAAAAGCTATCAGTTTGGGATCACTAACTCCCAAACTTAGTGATCTAGAAGTTTTTTGCATTTATTAGGTCTCAGTGGGTTAATCAAATGATGACTTGTCCAGTGTCCCCATTTTTAATCCTGTAAAGTCTTGGCATCTACAACACCCAATAGCAAGAAGTTCTTCAGCTTGACTGCATGTCTTGTAAAGAACAAGTCATCCATTTTCCAGGCACTTTCTGTGGGGCTTTACCTGCTTATAGAGAGTTAGGAGGTACTTCTCTTTTCTTGTTGTTGCTTCTCAC
>NW_011221436.1:0-461 GCF_000146605.3 Meleagris gallopavo | reverse complement strand
CACGCTGTGCTGCACTTGTACAATCAGCGGAGCTGACCTGCTGTTGCTGTTGCCACCTGCCCACCGCCTCCATTGTGCTCACATCCACTGCTTGGTCTTTTTCTAGTGCTCCATGTGCATCGGTGAATGTCAGTGGGTGACATTTTTTCCTACATGGAGGAGTTCAGAGACACACCTCTGCTTCATCTGCACTTCCACATCAGATCCACTGTGTCAGACTACCCCTCTGCTGCCATCTGTCACAAGGCAATAACACACCATGGAATACTGGTGGGAAGGTTCAGCTCCTACTGCCACACCACCAACATTCACCTCTGACATCATGGGCCAACACCATGCATTGGAGGGCATTACTTCAGAGCAGCCCTCAGAAATTGCATCAGGTAATATAATAAGTAACAAACTTATTTAAATTTCCTGTTAATAGAGATCACACTTAGATCGTACCTCTACATGTTCCA
>NW_011221435.1:0-467 GCF_000146605.3 Meleagris gallopavo | reverse complement strand
TAATTTCCCTTTTACATACGTGTGTTTTTTTTAACAGTTTTATACAAGCTATGCTTGTGATCTTCTCTGTCTTTTTGTACTTGTTTTCCTACAAAGAACACCTCGTGTGTCTTGTTTTGGCAATGGCCCTGGGATGGGCTAATATGCTCTATTTCACCAGAGGTTTCCAGTCCATGGGAATTTACAGTGTTATGATTCAAAAGGCAAGTATTTAATTTTTTTTACCTGGTGCTTGCTTATCTATACAATCCTAATGAAGCATAGTGCAACAATTCACGTGTATAATTCATATCGAATTTTCTTTTTTATTTCTGCTGAAATATAATATATAAAATCTGCCCTATGACCTCAATAGCAGAAATTAGCTTATATCTTAAAAGTCAAGATTTATTTTATCAAATACACGAGTAGTTTGTGGAGTTTTCAGCTAAAAGAGTTCTGCTATTTAATTGTATCACATACTATAA
>NW_011221434.1:0-345 GCF_000146605.3 Meleagris gallopavo | reverse complement strand
ACCTTGCAATGTCTCTTAGGACACCTGATCCAATCTCCTTCCTTCCAACATATTTTGTGGTAAAGGTTTCTGACAGCAAACACAAGGCTGTGGAAGCAGTGTATGTGTTCAGGTCGTATCCCTTAATATGAACACAGCATTAGAAGATAGATGTTGCAGTTTCATGCCATCATGAAGGGCTAGAAATAACACATACACTAAGAAAAATAAAAAAAAAAAAAAAGAAAATAATTTTGCTCCTTTTCCATTTAAAATGTTTTTGCTAATTGATTAACTTGAATCATAACCAAAATAGTAAGTAACAATATTATTTAATGAGTTGCTTCATTGTTTGCATGAATAGCT
>NW_011221433.1:0-470 GCF_000146605.3 Meleagris gallopavo | reverse complement strand
ATTCTATAATCTGAAGGAATTTCAGATTGTTTGCTGCATGTTTTTGTTTGGTTCTCTTTTTTTTTTTTTTTCTTTACATTACCTAGGCTATACAAAGGAGTCAAAAGCACAAGAAAATATTTTTGTCAGTGCTGTGACGACTGAATAAATTCCACCTGTCCAATAAATGCTGCCATTATAGACATTAGAAGGCAAAGAGAATGACAGAAATTGTGGTGGAGTGTTTTGGTTGTTTTTTTATAATATCCTGAAAAAATTATTTATTTTATGCTAAAAAGATGTTCTGCATTGCAGCGAGTGATCCAGCACAATGCCTTAGAAGATCGGTCAATATCTGATAAACAGCAATGGGATGCAGCTATTCATTTTATGGAGGAGACTCTCCAAAGTCGTCTCAAGGACAGTGAGTTGTGTCATGTCTTTCAGTCATGCTTTTAATCTGAGCCAAATTCCTCATCACTGCAGTGCAA
>NW_011221432.1:0-496 GCF_000146605.3 Meleagris gallopavo | reverse complement strand
TCAGAGAGCTTGATGTACGGATGCATGATGTCTTTTAAACATACACAACAATATGGGTACGTGTATAACACAGGGAAAACAAGTCCTGTCTAAATTACCTTAGAAGAATATTATTCCTCCAATTTCTGTATGGTGCATGTTTCTTTGCTTTTCTAGATTCTCAGAGTGCCTAGCATTCACATTTTTCATGAGTTTTTTTGTTTTGTTTTTGTTTTTCCTACTTTATGGCTAGTGTGAGATGGCTTCCAATAATACTGGAAGGTAACTTTTAAGGCAAGGTTTCTAAGATTATATTTATTTTATACACATGGAAATAGGAGACTAGAAAGCTCTTGATTGATACTGGAACAGCATGTCAGAGCAAAATATTTTCTTAAAGCTAAATTGCAGGTATGTGTGTATGTATTTACTATCTGGGCCTATTACTTAGTTTATCTTCTATAATTTGGTTGATCATAAGGGATAAAAATTAGAAGCAGTCAGTATAGCAAAGTTT
>NW_011221431.1:0-356 GCF_000146605.3 Meleagris gallopavo | reverse complement strand
GCAATTGTCTGACAATGCTGTAGTTTCTTTAAAGGGTAAAGGCTATTAATTTCAGTTCTGCCTCAGCAACACTTCTATGGATTCTGCTTCACTGAGTACAGCAGTAGCCTAGCAGACTGTCTGAAACCATCTTTAGCTGAACATTAACAATTCAAAAGGTAGTAACCGAAAAAAAAAAGAAAAAAAAAGAAAAAAAGGACAGGGGATATTCCCACATACATATATACATACATATATACATACATACATATATATATATATATTCATATTCCCAGAAGTATAGTCTGCTAGTGTTTCTCTCTTATTCTATATTGATTGTTGTCAGTAATCTTTCTTTATTTCAGCAGTAAGCTAAC
>NW_011221430.1:0-499 GCF_000146605.3 Meleagris gallopavo | reverse complement strand
CACTGTGTTCTGCTCCATCACTTGGGTTAGGCCAGATGTGTCTGCTCCTTTGGTTGCAGGTAGGGAAAAAGGTAGATGGAGAGAGTTAAGGTGAGTGGAGCTGCAGCCACACGAGGGGGGGGGATGTGCGGCTGCTCAGAGCGTGGGCAGCATTTCAGTGTGCTGATGTAACTTATCTAAAGGAGAGGCATGAAGTAAAGCACTGATTTACCTATTTCTTACAGTAAAATAAAAATGCATAAATACAATCATAGAATCATAGAGTTGCTCACATTGGAAAAGACCTTGAAGATCAAGTCCAACCACAACCTAACCATACTACCCTGATTTTAACAACCCTCCTCTAAGTCATGTCCTGAGCACCACATCCAGATGGTTTCTAAACGCATCCAGGGATGGTGACTCAGCAATTAAAGACGTTTAAGCATTATAGCTTAGATAAATGAATGAACCCGTGGTATCAAATGTGTGTTTTCCCTATAAAGAAAGATTCATTAGT
>NW_011221429.1:0-473 GCF_000146605.3 Meleagris gallopavo | reverse complement strand
TTCATCTTTGATTCAATGATATACCCTCTTGGAGCCAACCAAAGGTAACATTAGCTTTTAAATAACATAATACAAAGAAAAGAAATAAATCTAAGTTTAAAAGTATCAATAATTACAGACAAAAGGTTTCTTTACATAATATTCTATGTCTAATCCAAAACAAATATAGTCCCCATTAGAGATTTTGCAAACCTGTAATTTTGGTGAAGTGAAACAACAGAGAAGAGAGAGGATGCCTGCTGCTCCCTTTGCTATAGAACGTTGTGATTCAGATTACAAACCCTGTTTTCCTGCTCCTTAGGCAAATGAATAAAAGCAAGCCCTTGAAATGATCCCAGTACTTGCAATTTCATATCAAGGTGCTGACAAAACTCAGATCTTGTATTCAAGAGCATTTTTCCCCCTACTAGGAGAAAATATTCTTGACATAAAAAATCATATAATGCTACTCAGTGAAATAATCTTATTTTCAT
>NW_011221428.1:0-431 GCF_000146605.3 Meleagris gallopavo | reverse complement strand
TTTCTCAATTTCAAAACTTTTTTCTTCCTCTTTAAACTAATTACCACTTTTTCTTTTTTTCTGAAACACTGTATTGTCCTACTCTCTTTCAAATTCTCAGGTTTCCATAGTTTATAGTATTTTTAAATCTTCTTGAAACTACTGTCTAGGGAGAAATATTGAAATGCTTCCTCTATTTGAGGGATTTTATTTTGAAGAGAACAGAATATACCTATTCAGTGCAGGTCTTAGTCTGTGCATTTTTTTTAAACAAGTAAATTCCCAATTGTACCAAGAAACCACTGAAAAAGTTGGTTTTTTGTTTGTTTTTTTTGTTTGTTTTTTTGTTTTTTTGTTTTTTACTCTAATAAATGATTTCTTGACTGGTCACACTCCAAGAAAAACAAGCACTACAGTTTTAGAAATTTTATGTGGTATATTTCAGACTCTCA
>NW_011221427.1:0-473 GCF_000146605.3 Meleagris gallopavo | reverse complement strand
TATTTACGCCTCGAAAGCAGATGTTATCGCTGGTACAGTTGTGTCTATAGAGCCCAAAACCAGACAGAGATCCTCAGGTGAGTCCTGTTCTTCCCTTTGTGGGGGGGAATAGCCAGCTCTGGCAGCTTCACACTGACCTTTGCTCTTGGCAGCCAAAGCAACAGCCTGGGCTTTCTTCGGTCTTTTACAATGAAAACTGTGCTCTGTTTAAAGCTTCGGATCACAGCCCTGCTGTCAGCTAATCTTATACTGCTCAAACAAGCCTTGGTTCACAGCAAGGCATAATGAGCCTAAATGTGATGGCATTCAAAACATTATGTTTGTCAGAAGGACAAATGAGGTGGAACAGTATAGTTGAGCTCTCCTCCTGTCTTCCCCAGGGGACCCAGTTAACCTCTACCACGTCACCTACGACACGCCGTCAGGACAGACAGGGGACATCTATGACATTGTTGTCATTGCTGCTCCTCTGA
>NW_011221426.1:0-459 GCF_000146605.3 Meleagris gallopavo | reverse complement strand
TTTTTTGCAGTCTAAGGGGATCATCGTTTTTATAAACGTGATGAACAGATAAAATTACATTCTATGGAGGTTTTTGTATTCCCTAAAGCTATGGAATTTGCTATCCTCTCAACACGTTTAATGGCAATACTTAAAAATAAATAAATAAACAACAACAACAACAACAACAAAAAACAGCAGCCATAAATGCATGCTTTCTAGCTCGGCAAAACCAAATAAAATGGATTATTATGATGGAAAATTTCCCCTCTTTTTTTTTCTCATCAAATATCATACTGAACTATTAAGTATGTACGGTATTTGAGACATTGGTATGTAGATTTCTGGCTGCAGTTTGATGGGAGGAAAATCACAGAAATGCTAATTATCTCTGATTTCAAGGATTTCAGAGTTTCTCTATTTCTATATTTTAAAAAGATGTTGTTTTCTCTTCTTGTCACATCCTATGACTGTAGCCTT
>NW_011221425.1:0-411 GCF_000146605.3 Meleagris gallopavo | reverse complement strand
GGAAACAAAAAGGAAAGGAGAGCATTCTCTGTTCTTCTGTTTGCCAAGCAAAGGAAAATAGTTTTTACAACTTTTAAGGGAAAATAAAAAAAAATAAAAATACAAGACCTCAAAGATCCTGCCTGAAAGCAGAAGTTAGACTAACTGTAATTTGCTCATCACATCCTGGTTCTCATCCATAAATCAAGGTTTGTGACTGGCTAGTATCAGTGGTATAAAAAAATAATATATATATATATATTGGCCAGAGGTCCCAGAGTGAACATCTCTTCTCTCACCCCAAAGGAGATCATGCTGAGAGCGCTTTGGCAATAAATAATAATGTATTACAGGTTGTTCAGCTGACTCTCCAGCTTTCTGGGGTAAGGCAAGTACAAATGTTGAAAGTTGCTCCAGAGAGTGTGAGGGCAA
>NW_011221424.1:0-565 GCF_000146605.3 Meleagris gallopavo | reverse complement strand
TTTACATGAGCAAATAGTGACTGGACAAAGGGTCAAAATGGTTTTTAAACTAAAAGAAGATTCAGATTTACATTATTAGTAAGAATTTTTTTATTTATATTTTTTTTTTTTTACTTCAGTGTGCTTCTTGAACAAGAACTCTTGACCTTTGCTCATTGAGTAGCTAAAACATATCCCTGAACCTCCCTGATCTTGACTATTCTTGCTTGGCCATATATCACAGTAATTATGGAATGTCTTTGTCTCTGCTCTCTTGCACTCCCTCCCAAGATCTCACCTGACCTAGCCTTAGCTTTATACTTCTCTTTAACAACATAAAGTAAACCAAACCAAAACAATAACAATGCCCTTCAATAGAAAAATTTAATTTTACTTTTGTATAGAAAACGTGAAACATGCTAAAAGAGGAATAAACTTTAACTGAAATGTTTTAATCACAAGTCCTGGCATTTTCATTAATTGGGGTACTTAAAATTGAAGTTGATAATACATTGATGGTAAACATGGATATTAGTGACCTCAAAGAAAAATCTTTTGTCAATATCCACAGGTACCAACAGAATCC
>NW_011221423.1:0-400 GCF_000146605.3 Meleagris gallopavo | reverse complement strand
AATAAGATACTGAACAGTCAGATATTTAAATAAGTTTCTTTTTCTTCAGAAATCCCAAGGCATTTATTTCTCTTTTGCACAACTGCTGAAGACTTATTGGTATTCATTACTGTTATTATTATTATCTTTTTGTACTTGTGTTTTTGCTATTAAGCAAAAGCTTAATTACATTTCAGCCATGGTTTGTCAAAATTTGAACAATAATTTTGATTGAAAATTATTAATGCTATAAACAAAAGTGATAGCATAATGAGAAAAAGAATGATATGAGAATATGCCATTATTTAGTAGGCACAATTATAGCATGTTCTTGTAGCTTGGCCCTTATATGAGCTAAATTCTGGCACTAAAGTTTTAGTAATTAAATTATGAATTTAAAATGCAGGATCAATCCTTAAAA
>NW_011221422.1:0-478 GCF_000146605.3 Meleagris gallopavo | reverse complement strand
GAGAGCATATCCTGAGATGAACACCACCAAAAAGATTTGTAGAAACCACACAGTAAGAAATGTGCTTCAAATTATTAACGTTGACAAGATAATGGATATGTATTAGTCTTTTCTTATTTTTTACTTTTACTACTTTTTTTGTAATAGAGATTTTCTTGTTTTTTTTTTATTGAATTGTTCTAATCTTATAAAACTGGATAAGCAGGGGAATTAATGGATCTGTACTGCTTAGTACACTTCCCTGTTTATGGTAAGATCTGGATAGTTGGGCTGAGAATGCAAGGCAGAATCTGATGCTCTTATTTCACAGGAGAAAAAGCCTACTGAAATTCTAACTTCCTCACAGAAGTACTGCAAAGATTAATTAGCTGATGAAGAACAGTGCTTTGAAGATGCAATGCTTCACAAAATGTTCCTTTAATTTATTAGTGTTTAGATTACAGGCATATCAACACAGTGGCTTTAACCAGAACTTTGT
>NW_011221421.1:0-505 GCF_000146605.3 Meleagris gallopavo | reverse complement strand
AGCAAGAGGCTCATTAGAACCCTGCATGTCACCATTCAACACCCCCGTGCTACCTGTGAAGAAACCTGATGGCTCATCTAGGCTAGTGCATGACTTCAGGGAAATAACAAGCGAATGATCACCCGGTTCCCAGTAGTCGCCAACCCTTGGACTCTATTAAGCCAGTTAACACCAGCACTGAAGTGGTATACAGCCATAGACTTAAAAGACGCATTCTGGGAAACAACAATTAAGGTGGACAGTGCTACCCCAGGGATTCACGAATCACCTAATCTGTTTGGTCAAGCACTAGAACAGGTACTGGGCACTTATCAGCCAGATCCCCAGGTAACCTTAGTGCAACATGTAGACGGTTTGCTCCTGGCAGGGGCAGATGAGGGGCAGTCCGAAAAGAAAGTCTGAAGTTATCCAACTTTAGGCCTAAAGGACTAAAGTATCAAAGTCAAAATTACAATTACAGAAGAGGAAGTGAAGTATTTGGGACGTTGGTTAACAAAGGGAACAA
>NW_011221420.1:0-435 GCF_000146605.3 Meleagris gallopavo | reverse complement strand
AAGTATTTTAGTACCTATTCTAAGTACTAACTTAGTTCTATTATTTTTGTTTATAGGTTTTTTTTTTTTTCTTTTTCCTGGCACATTCCAGCCTTAAATCAGTTGTGGAATACTTGTAAGGGAGTGCTTGATGGGGAATTTTCAACAACTTTTTCAATTTTAATTTTTATGTTTTAAGGATTCTCCTGGACATCTTTCTTGTATGGGAGCACCAATACATTGGTAACACGTGCCTATTTCCATCTGATCACAGCAGTTGACATTTAATGCATGTTAACAAATCACCTAATAACTTTTTTCTGGTTCTCTTTCATGTGAGTTCGGAGCTTTGTGCGTACAGAATTATGTACAATATATTCCTTATTTTAATGGATTTTATTGAGTGTCAAACCTATTTTTGGTCATGTTGCTTACTACAAAATAGTAATTCAAATA
>NW_011221419.1:0-452 GCF_000146605.3 Meleagris gallopavo | reverse complement strand
GACATCATTTCAAAAAATGAAATGTCATGTTTTGGATGCAGAGAGGCATTTTGCTAACAACTCCTAAATGTAAATTGGTTCTTTTTTTTTTTTTTTTTATTAAGTGACTGGAAAGGCAAATCCACTTTGACCTCGATCTTTCTCCTTTTCCTTTTCTTTATCTTAGTAAGCAGACTTAAAAGTAACTAAACACTTCTTACTTCTCCCATAGCCATTCTTGGTCATCTTTTACCTTTCTTTATGTGCACTATTTTTTTCCTTGGATTTCTTCATCGTCTCTCTGCCAGTTTGAAATCTCTGTAAATATCGGCCTCTCTTTCTTCCCCCTCCCTGCTATGTTTTCTCCTAAAGCTGCCATTGCACGATTTTAACAAACACAGTCCATTTCAAGAAGGGGCATACGAACCAGTAACAGAGAAGAAAAATCCCTGCTAAATGCCATAGAAGCAACA
>NW_011221418.1:0-371 GCF_000146605.3 Meleagris gallopavo | reverse complement strand
CTGTGGGCACGAGGGGGCCGGGGCACGGGGGTATGGGGGGATTTGGGGGGATCCTTAAGCGAAGCGGTATGGGAGGGGTACAGGGAGGTCCCAGGGGTCGTGGGGGTGCGGGGAGGCCTTGGAGGCGGGGAGGACATGGAGGGGGTCCTTGCTGGGGCAAGCTTGGGGGGCTTCCCTAGGAGGCACCATGCAGGGTGGGAGAGGGACATGGAGGGGCTCACCCTGGGAGGGCATGGGGCAGGGCAGCCGGGGGGGCTGTGCCCCTGTAGGGCAGCTGGAGGCTGAAGCACTCTCATTGCCGCTGCAGAACAATCCCCCCTACAACACCGGTGCCTTTCGCTTCGAGCTGACCTTCTCCCCACATCACCCCT
>NW_011221417.1:0-425 GCF_000146605.3 Meleagris gallopavo | reverse complement strand
TTTTCCTTTGTGGTTTCTTGGTATAACATCACATATTAATGGCAGAGCTTCAGGATGGAGCTGTAGAATACCACAATGAAAAAAAATGGAGCTTTAACATAAATACTCGGGTTTTCTTGAACCTGTTTCATGTAACACCACTATCAGCGTTCATCAGTTCCTCCCTCCGCCCCCCTCCCAATTACCTGAAGGCAGGACTGGCAGTGATCAAAAGACATGCTGCATTTCTTAGCATTGAAAAGATCACATCTGTGAAATATGGATTTTAATAATGAGTTCATTGCTGCTTGCTGTGTGAGTTATGGCTTTGCACTTCTCCTAAACCAAAACAAAAGTTATTTACAAGGTGCCACAAGAGCAGTTTTCAGACCGAGAAACAAGTAAGTTAGCAATCACAAGCTCCTCGCTGGTTTGTGAAAGCAGTG
>NW_011221416.1:0-390 GCF_000146605.3 Meleagris gallopavo | reverse complement strand
CTTGGCTGACAGCCAGGGCCAACCTGCTACAGGGATTCCCCCTCCCCCCCAAACTGTTGCCTTGGCATTTTAAACTAGCAACTGCTCACTTCATAGCCTTTTTGTACCAGTCTCTACTTCAGAAGCTTTTTTTTTTTGTAACTTAAAAAAAGACAATGTGCAACATAACTCAAAATGAAAAGTACGCAAATTATTATTCCTCTCTTATTAAGATACAAAACACTCAAGAAAGTAGGGTTATGTTTATACATTTTTTTATTTATGTAACAACAAAAACTGATGTAGTGCCAGAAAGCTTCAGTTTCAGTGTCTCTAATATGACAGTAAATCTAGACTTCTACTACCCAAAGAGCACAGTACCATTTATTTTTTTCCCCCCCTCACCTATTA
>NW_011221415.1:0-478 GCF_000146605.3 Meleagris gallopavo | reverse complement strand
CCATACAAGCAGAAGCTGGCATCGGTGTTATAAGGACATGGCTGAATAGGTAGGAGACAGATTCCCATTATGAGTCCTCCTGATGGCTTCCGCAAGGATCATTGAGATGTCAATCACCTGGAGGAGAAAGAGACATCAAACCTGTGAGAATGGTTGCTAAGTCAAGAAAGAAAAATTCAAGAGTGAACTCATTGCCCCAAATTTGTAATGGATCAGATGAAGACGAATTACAGTTGCACGTGACACAGGCATTTACTTCTCTGTCCCTCTGAAGATACTGCACATAAAGCACTACAAGAAATACTTCAGTGTTGACCTTTCCCAGGATGATAGTCTGTTGCCTTTCTCTGCTGAGACTCCTTAGACTTTTACCCCATTCCACGTAGCCTGGGACTCTCTTATTCAGTCTGCAGTTGCAGAGAAGTTCAGGGAGTTTACAGCAAGACCAAGATTACTTCCCTTGTGTCACGAGGCTTTA
>NW_011221414.1:0-448 GCF_000146605.3 Meleagris gallopavo | reverse complement strand
AGGAACAAAATACAAAGTAGAGAAGAACAATTAGTTCTCATTAGTAGTGGGATTGTAAGCAGATTGTGCCTCTTACCTCAAAAGGTTTAAGATGATACTGTGTTGACTTTGGCAACAAAGGGAAATCACTCTAGTGAGAAATCTTAACAGAACTGCTGCTTCCATTCTGAGTCTATATGAAGTATTTTGAGATTAATCCAAGCAGGCTGGTGGTGATCACAGTTTTATCTACACTCAAACTGCTCTGAGCAGTTCTGCTTCAGTATAATATACAGTGAAAGGCAACCTTTTCAATTGGTTTTTTTTTTTTTTTCTAAGACTGCAAAAAAGTTGAGTTGGACGAGCTGAAAAATAAGATATAAAGTTGATATTTTCTGAACAAAACACAGAACTTTTTTTTCTCAAAATTATAAATGGAGTTTTGTTTTTCTGTCAAGTGGTCTGCTTT
>NW_011221413.1:0-552 GCF_000146605.3 Meleagris gallopavo | reverse complement strand
AATATTATCAAAGCTCTATTCAGAAGAGAATTATAGAGAGGTTATGGAGTCTCGTTCTCTGGAGATATTCAGAATCCACATAGGTGTCTTCCTGTACAACCTCTGGGGAGCCTTCTTAGCTAGGGCTTAAAACACACGATTCTGTGATTCTATGATTAAAAACAAAACAAAACAAAAAAACTTAAACAAGGAAAAAACCTCTCACACTTTATTTTTCATTATTTAAGGGGACTTTAAAATTTAAAAAACAAATATAAGTGAAACTGAATGCTCACATTAGTTAAAAGTCATATATATCTCAAGACGTCAATATTCTTCTTTATCAAAAGATTCAAATAGCAGAATTCATAAAAAAAGCTTTTCATTGTCTCTGTATCTGGCAATGCCGGTCAATATTACTGTATATTGAAAAAACAAATCTTTTGTGACCAAGCAAAATTTTTATCCGTAAGCTTCAATTGTCCATTGGTGAACATTTCTGTATAGGGTGAATGGTAATCATTTAATTTCTTCCTGGAATAATACATCCATATTATATATACAATATATGTA
>NW_011221412.1:0-562 GCF_000146605.3 Meleagris gallopavo | reverse complement strand
TGTGGTGCAGCCGGCGGGCCGGCCGTCCCTCGGGCGCTGGCGGGAGCTGTGTGCTCCGTGGGGGCTTTTTGGAGATGGTGAGGCGTGGGGGTGCCGTCCTGTAGGCAGGGCTGTGCGTGCCCCTGTTTACGATGAGATGTGTGCTGAGGAACCGCCTGTACTCAGGTGGGTATCTCCGGCCCCGACCTTTTTAGAGGCGTGAGGCTGTGGAGTTGTGGGGCTGGGCTTGCACCCTGCCTGGAATCGGGGCTTGGATCCCGGGCGCGGCCTTTGTCCGTGCCGCCCCACTGCCTGGCTGCTGAGAGTCGTTCCCGCTGCTGTCGGGGGAAAACCGAGCTCCGTGGCTCCGTGGGTGCCGTCAGCCCGCCTGTAATCAGGGTGTGGGCGTGGGAGCCTTTGTGCTCCGCTGGCAGCCTGTGTCGGGGTGACCGCCCCGTTAGCGGGGTGCAGGTCCTGGCGACCCCCGACTGGGAGAGAAGGAGCCTCCCTCAGCCTTTGGGACCGGGGCTGCCCTGTAAGTGAGGGCCTGGCGCTGGAGTCCCGGGCACTTTGCAATGGGAGC
>NW_011221411.1:0-528 GCF_000146605.3 Meleagris gallopavo | reverse complement strand
CATTTTAAATATTTATATTGCTTTTTTTAAAGAAAAAGAAACTAAAATGTTGGTCAAAACTATTATAATGATGAGATCTTAATCTAGGAAACTGCCATGTGTTGCAATTCACTTTGTGCTTTGACACTACTTTCACTGTGAAACATTTTTCACTGCCAAAAGCAAAATATCATTAAATACTTATACTTTTATTCTGTCTTTTTTTTTTTTTAACTTACATTTTGCATTCAATTTAGATTCATGCTACATTGGCATTTCAAAGTGAAAGATGTCCAGAGACCAGTTTTAATACTACAGCTATAATTTACTCTGAATGGTGTTATAGCCTCTACATGCCAGCAGACTGGTTTCCAGAAAACACTTCAGGGCTTTATGTGCCTACTGTATGGATGGATGGCAAGCTTTGTGTCCACGCAAGAGTTACCTACACCTATGAGACTCTACACACAGCAGAAGATGTGCATCCTGCTTGGGAGACCGCTTACAACCACAAGTCTTGCTGTTTGGCATGAGAAGAGTAAGATTTTG
>NW_011221410.1:0-515 GCF_000146605.3 Meleagris gallopavo | reverse complement strand
GAAAAGCTGGTTGGTTTGCTATGCTTCCAAACTTACACTAGCTAAGCTAATTGCACAACATTGCAGGCAAGTGCAAGAGTTATATCAGTTTGACTTGCCCCTGCAAACAAACTGGTTCCCAGTTTTAAAGTTAACTCAATTTAAATCCACATCTGCACACAAGTTTAATGTAAATGAATGTGCTTTTCTGTTTAGGGGGAGGAAATTGGAATTCACTAGATAAACAGACAGGATCAGTCCAAAGAGGAATGAAATTAAAAGTAGAAAACTAGCCAGCATGCAAAGAACAGATGACAAGAAACAAAAAAAGCAGATGGAAACAGATCTTCTAAGTGAAACACTACCTGTCACTTACAGAGAGGGACATGAGGCTATAGGGAAGGCCAATTACAGAATAAAAAAAGCCTAGCAACAAACAAATAATTTAAATTATTGAAAGAAAACTGGAAAATAAATCCCAAGTTTTTTTCAGGTAATGAAAAACATGAAAAATTTTCCCAGAGACTGCTCCTGTT
>NW_011221409.1:0-396 GCF_000146605.3 Meleagris gallopavo | reverse complement strand
AAATACTGAAGGAAATCAATATCAGGTCAAAACAGGTGATTGAGAAATCTGAATGTTCGATTTGCAGGGGGAGGGGGAAGGGAAGAAGTTTCTTATGGCATTTTTTTTTTTCTCAAAAAGACTACAGTTGTGGTCTTAGCATTCTTCAAATTTGAAAAATGTAAAATCAAGGCAAGAGAAATTCAGAAAGATGCAAAATAATTGGCTTACATCAGGATAATCTCCAGATAAATGATATTTCAAAGCAATTTGTTAAGATAAACTCAAAGGGAGATTATATTTTTCACTTCTTTATTCACTTCCTCTTCATCTAAAGAAAACAAATCAGGGTGTGAAGGTGGGAAAACTTCATAACAAGAGAGTTGATGTTAATGATCTACCAAGAAACAGACATGA
>NW_011221408.1:0-439 GCF_000146605.3 Meleagris gallopavo | reverse complement strand
ATGTGTTCATGCAATTCTTGGTACAATTCATAGTGAAGCCTCATCACATTAAAGCAAGTAAACAAAAAATAGAAAGAAAAAACCCCAAACACCAAACCTAATTAAAAAAACCAACAAAACAACCAAACAACAAAAAACCTCACAAACAAACACCAACAAACCCCACAATCTTAGCTTTCCTGCCTACAAGTTGCCTGTTATAAATGGATAATAAAGTTACTTAGTCCCCTTATTCCTCATTCTAAGAGTATCTAAGCAACATACAAAGGCTGCTCTGAAAGTAATGCCTCCTTATTTATTATCTTGGCCCATGATGCCTGAGGCAGATGTTGGTGGTATGGCAGTAGAGGACGAATCTTTCTATCAATATCCCATTCCACGTTGTTGCCGTGAGACAGATGGCAGTAGATGGGCAGTCTGACACAATGGCTTCTGACAT
>NW_011221407.1:0-318 GCF_000146605.3 Meleagris gallopavo | reverse complement strand
AGGGTTTATATTATATATCTGTCTGTTAAATTTCAAAGACTGAGAGCACTATTCTGGTTGTCTCAGAAGCATGGACTAAAGATGACTTCTTGAACAGTAAAAGTTTCAGTAGCAGCAACCATGGTAGTAGGTTGAGATTGGTTAGTAAAAAGCACAGATTTCCCATGAGTAATTTGAAACAAGTCCTCTTCAGTTGCTGTTTATTAATGTCTTCTGGAATTCCAAACGCTCAGAGTTACTCAGTAGTACGTCTTGCTGCAAACAGCTTTCTTTTTTTCTCAGTCCTGCCTGAATTTTGCTTCTCCACCTCTGCAGACG
>NW_011221406.1:0-473 GCF_000146605.3 Meleagris gallopavo | reverse complement strand
GTTAAAGAGAAACGTAACAAGTAGTTTCCAAAACAACAAAACATGAAAACATCTTGTAATCAAAATGCAGGACTGTTTCATTTTTAAGTAGGAAATTGAGTTTTTAAGCTAAAATCCTCTTAAGCATGTAGAGAAGGGTTCAGCAACACATTGCTTTCCATCACTAGATGAAATTTTGAAAGCTGTTTCCTAACCACGCATTTCCTTGTGAATGTTGCACAGACTTCCAACTGACTTCAACTGATGCTTGTATCTCTTATGGTCAGAAGACAAGCAGCAGATTTTGGAAGATAAAAGAAGTTCTCCATTCCAGAACAAGACAAAGTTTTCAGAAGGGAAAAGCGCTACAACAGTTCACAAGAGGGAATACGTCCTTTTTTTTTTTTCCTTTTAAAGAAATAAAATATAGTAACAGTCATACAGTGGTTTAGTTTAATAGCCGAGATCTCATTTAAATTAAAAAAAATAAGCTT
>NW_011221405.1:0-394 GCF_000146605.3 Meleagris gallopavo | reverse complement strand
AAGATTTGGGTCAAAGTCAGTGAATGGCTTCATAGGATAGAAGAACAAAGATGCCTCTAAAGTGTTTTATTTTCCTTTTTTTGTAAAGAAAGGATGGGATTTTCTTTTGGTAAATGTTTTATCTTGAGAATTGCCATTCTCTGGTGCTTTGAAAAGATTAAAAAAGAGAGGAATGAAAACCTTTGGGGAACTGAATGATGCGATTCAGCTGAATCAAGCAAGAGTTTTTCCTCCAGCTTTTAACTTCTTCAGAAATGGCTATAAAAGTAAAAAACCATAGCTTGGTTTAGCCAGCAAGCTGCAGATGCTGTTGTGTGTATGGACAGTGCTGCCTGAGATGCTCTGCATGCTGGCATTGCTGCACTTGGTCACTTGAAGGGCAGGGAGGCAGACC
>NW_011221404.1:0-429 GCF_000146605.3 Meleagris gallopavo | reverse complement strand
CCTATGGTACCTCTCTTCAATACATCTCTTTAGTTCTGTGACTGTAGTAAGCTACCCTGAAACATGCTATCAAAGCTCAAGTACCTTTTGTAATTCTCTACTTTCTGGTTTGTATACGATATACAGGACACTTTCTGCTATTTTTCTTAGTTTTTCTTAATTTTTTTTAATTTTTTTTTAATTAGATTAGGTAGAGGAAAGCCACGGTCCTTGTTCTGATTCAGCAAGTCTAGCTTAAAATCAGGCTTTTTTGCTAGAGATTAATCTTCACGTCATGACATTCTTTCTCAGCCCAAATTATTTTTAGTCTAGATAAAGAAATTATTAGCAGTGTGCAGTCATGGTATAAGCTGGAATGGATGAGAAGGCAAATGTTACATCTGACATACCTGTGAATGTATATGCAAAGTAGAAGAGGATCACACAGTC
>NW_011221403.1:0-418 GCF_000146605.3 Meleagris gallopavo | reverse complement strand
GCTCCAGGAAAAGCTTTTAACCAGAAGCATCGTGTTACCACTTAGTAAGTTGTTGTTAGAACAAGAAAAGTAGTTCTGAAACTTCAGTGTGACATCTTGGTGTAAGAAGTTTGTGTGATTGGAATCAGAAGAGTTATTTTGTTTTATTATAGTGTTCTAAAATTTTGGTCTTGTTTGTTGTTTTTTTTTTTGTTTGTTGTTTTGTTTTGTTTTGTTACTGCACTATATGCTACATGCAATCTTTCATCACATTGTAGCTAGTTCTTGGGTTTTTCCTTAATTTGTTTCCATTTCTCCACTTCTATGAAGTGGTACCCATTATTTGTCTTGCACCTTGAGAAGTTCTTTTTTTGCACTGTTTTACTGATGATATATTGGAGCTAGAATTCATTTCAATTCATAGCTGTATTGTACTGAT
>NW_011221402.1:0-308 GCF_000146605.3 Meleagris gallopavo | reverse complement strand
ATTCGTAGTCATTGCTGTTTATACTGCAAGAACATGAAAAATAGGCAAACGTGGAGGCAAGGGCTGCTCTGCAAAGCTCTGGGACCCGGGCAGCCCCGGCTGACAGTGGGGCACAGCGGTTGGGCTCTTCTACCCTCTGAGCATCCCCCGGCACACAGAGCCCTCGCTCCTGCTTGGGTGTTCTCTATTTGTTTGCCATCCCACTTGTTTTCCTTCACCCCACGTCTCTCCGCAGTGCCGATGATGCCTGAACTCAGGGCTCTGTGTGGGTAGGGAGCAGCACTCAGCCTTGTGTGGCTGCTCCTCAT
>NW_011221401.1:0-533 GCF_000146605.3 Meleagris gallopavo | reverse complement strand
AGTTTGTGCAGCTAATAGTGGATTTATTCATCTTGAATTTGAGAAACGGGCCCTTAAATTGAAGGTATACTTAACTTACACACTCCTAATGCTTTATCTCCTGCAGTCCTGATAGTCTCATTCATTTTGAAGTCCCTGTTCCGCCCACACCAATGCCTAGTCTGCCATTCTCTGCTCCACACAGGCTTGCTGCAAGCCTGTCTGTTCTTGCCATGTCTACAGTCTTCTGATTCTAAGGTGTCCGTGTTTGCATTACAAAAGGTATTGCTTCTGTGTCTGTACAGATTCAGTGTTTGTAAATACCCTAGCCAAACAGAGCCCAAAAAGGACTACTCTCATTTTAAGCAGGTTTTTCCCCCTCTCTTTTTTCTTTTTTACATTTCTGAGTTATCTCCATAAATTAGGAAATTCACTTTCTTTTAGAGAAATAGATAAATGGTATTCATTCATTCAATTAAATGTATATGACAGAAATCGAAGGACTTACGCAGAATATGTTTACATCTCTCAAATGAACATGAATAACAGTGTGC
>NW_011221400.1:0-451 GCF_000146605.3 Meleagris gallopavo | reverse complement strand
TCATTGGCAGGTTTGGAGTATTGTATTGAGATTCATATTCAATTAGTAATCCAAAGTCCAAAAATTATCTATTATTTCTTTTATCCTTCTACAGTCACATATCCTCAAAGGGCACTGCTTTACCGTGTCTGGGTTAACTCTTGCTTTTAACTTCTATTTAGGGCTGCACTTTTGGCTCTGCCAGGTATGCCAGATACCCACACTCTTAAGCATATCTTATTCAAGATTTCTGTAACTTCTGGGGCTACAACCTTGTTTTTCCCAGTTTGTGCTAAAGCTGAACTTACAATTCTCAATCAATTAATATTGTTTGATCTTTAGCTCCAGTTTTATTTAATTTCTTGCCAGAATAACCTGACATGTACAAGAATTTATGTATTCCTACTTGTTTTCTCAGTCTATATTTAATTAATCTCAAATAGTAAGCCTTTTCTTATTGGGCATTAGCTCC